>NC_072408.2:134669545-134971742 GCF_028858775.2 Pan troglodytes | reverse complement strand
ATGACAGCTTGAGAAGAAGAAGAAATCTACCTGGAATAAGGAAGACAACCACTCACTGTGTGCCAAACGTTTCTAAGTATTTTACATGTATACGTTCATTTAATCTTTACAACAATGCTTAGGTCCTAACACTTGCCATAGGTCCTGATATTTCTCAATTATTACAGGTAAATAAACTAAAGCAGGAGGGGTTTGAATAACTTCCCAGGGCCACATAGAAAGGAAATAATAGAGATTTACATTCTGCTGGTCTGACTTCTTTGCCTAACTGCTGTATCAGTCAGTATCCCCTATTGACATATCTTAAGAGTTTATATTTTCATCATGCTTCTTGTCCATTGCAGGTCAATAGGAGCCTTTGTTTAGCTTTGTTCTCCTCCTTCTATCTAAGCTGATGGAGTAGACACCACCTTGAACATTAGCAGTCAGTGCAGAAGAGGGGAAGAGCTCCAAAGTGTCTGCAGCTGACAACGAAACAACCTATCTCAGAAGCAATCATCATCACTCCTCATCACAACCCATTGGCCAGAAGTAGTCTCATGGCCTTTACTCTACCACAAGGGAGCAGGATATGCCTGGGAGAGAGAACTGGAAATGCCACCCCCATGTGCCCTTGCATGGTCACCATGCTGGGAAAGAAGTCCCAAGGGCACATGGGGCTGGCGGGAGAAAAAAGGAAGAAGAAAACTGACATAGGCCGGACATGGTGGCTCACGCCTGTAATCCCAGCACTTTGGGGGGCCCAGGCAGGCAGATCATCTGAGGTCAGGAGTTCGAGACCAGCCTGACCAACATGGCAAAACCCTGTCTCTACTAAAAATACAAAATTAGTCAGGCGTGGTGGTGTGCACCTGTAATCCCAGCTACTTGGGAGGCTGAGGCAGAAGAATCACTTGAACCTGGGAGGCAGAAGTTGCAGTGAGCCGAGATCACACCACTGCACTCCAGCCTGGGTGACAGAGCAAAACTCTGTCTCAAAAAAAAAAAAAAAAAAAAAAAAAGAAAAGAAAAGAAAAAAGAAGAAAGAAAACTGATATAAGGCAGTGTGCATGGTTATAGGAACTTGCTCCAAGGTACACTAAATTTTCAATAAAGTCTATCAAAAAAGAACAAGATGAGTGAGATTAACTCTACTGTGGAAACCAGGAAAGATGAGTTTGGCATCCTGAACAATGTGACCCTCAGGTATGTCAGCCCACATGGACGCGGAGCTGGCTGGCCTGGAGGCTTCTGCTTCTTTGCTGGAACAGCCTTTGTTTTGTGGGAGATCTACTTCTTGCAAAGCATAAGTGGACACGTGTTCCTGGGAGGCCAGGGGATGCTTATTGCCTCTTCACAACCATGTGTTCCAGAAGCCCCCTGAGCAGGCCACAGAAGACCACACATATCAGCAAAGCCAACACAGCTGGAAACCAACAGATTGTCTGGAAGGGATTTCTCCAAGGGAAAACTCAAATTGCACAGATCTCTGTCCAAAGGCAATGCTTATGGATTCTGCCCTGTTCCAGTCATTCCCTTACATAGATACTCTGTGTGGTCAGTTCTCATACATCAAAGGATGCCTGTGCTGATTCTTAACGATGTGCAAATGTCAGAGGAGAAAATGCACATGTTTCAGCAGGGGGTCCAGAGTGATGCCAATCGCTATTTCTGTAGATTCCTCCAGAGAATGCTCTCCTCTTAGTTTGGAGTGAATGGTGTTCCTGCCCACATAGTGCAATACTCTCCTTAGACAACCTCATTTCTCTGTGGCCAGGTATGCTAAAAGGAAATGCTACTTGAGAAAGTGCCATTCATCAGAAACTGGCCTCCAGGCTCAGGTTTAGGTTAGTGTAAAGAATATTGAAGGATCTCAGAGACAGTTGAAGCAAACAAAAGAAACCCAACTTGTACCAATCAGTATCTCAGAAGGAAACAGATGACACCAACAGATTGAAGTGAGTTCAAGTAAGGGACTATGTGCAAAGATGTGGCTAGGCTTGAGGGGATCAGTGAGATGGGGTAAAGCATCCAGGGTTTACCTCCCCTGGCCTGGAGGGGCAAGGGGGAGAGCAGGCACCAGTGCCTGAGGGAGGCACAGCCCTGGAAAAGGTGCCTGGCAGACACTGTGGCCTTCCTTAGTGGCACACAGACTCTGCAGAAACATGCATCTGACAGCAGGAGTGAATGCTCCCACCTCTCTCCATCCATCCTCTGATCTGCTGCTGGTGAGAGCTGAGATCCACTTCTTATTAGATCCACCCACTGGAAGAAGGAGGACAAGGGATTCTGGGAGATGAATAAACAGCCCCCAGGGAACAGAGCCAAGTGGAGAGTGGTGGAGAGAGGATACCCTAAGGGGAAAACACAGAATCTCCTCCTGACACTCCAAGGACTAATTCATTCCATCTAGAAAGTGCGACTCCATCCAAGGTGAGTTACAAGTTCTTCTTGGTTCCATTTTAAGCTCTAGGAACTTCTCAACTTTTATTAGCCACTAAGTCTGTAATTGTATAAATGGAAATGAGAGTAAACCAGCAAGATGAGTAAAAAGAGAGGAGTGGAGTTAGCTAAAGAAAAATGGCTAGAGAAATGCTAACACACGTCAGAAGACACTCAGCATGTGGACTTGAGTTCTATGCCGCAGGCAGGTATGAATATGGGGCTCCGATGGCTCTGTGGGTTTCTTTCTTAATTCAGTAATTCAGAGCAGGGCTTACACTGTTTACTACAGTGAATATTTCACAGTCGAATTGTTCATAATAGAAGGAAAAGGGCCCTATGTCCAGAAGCTTTGGTGATAGAATGGTTCACGAAAGGGCCTGACCCATCAGAACAGGAAAGATGGTGAGAAAAAAGAGAGATTTTATTACCTTTAGGCTCAAAGCACACAGCCCAGCATGGTGGCTTTCCAGATAAACCCTCAGATGGCTGAGAGGCACTAGACAAGGCAGACCCAGTGTGAGTCCAGTGCTGACGCCAGGGGATGAAAACTCAATTTTCAGAAGCCAGAAAGGCAAGTAAATATTGGAAGGTTTAAACTGGAGGACTGTGTTAGATTGGATTATGTGTATCCTATCTAGAGGCATTTCAAGCCACATAGTCTTAAATCCTGTAACAGCCCCATGAAGAATATTAGGCCAAATTTAGGTAACACTAGTGACTTTTGTCTTAGTCCTGTCTGGAGGCCAGTGCCCCCAAAGCACAGAGAAGCAGCGTCTCTGTCATCCTCAATGGGATTCACAGCCCCCAAACCCTTAGAGGCAGACACCCAAAGCTTCTGCAAGATTCCTGGCTGTGCCAGACGTGGACGCTGCCTTTAATCTCAATGAAACCACTGCTCAGAGGCACCAGCATGTGAGGTAATAGGAGAAAAATGCACAGTAAATTGCAAGGGTCCCTATGTATTAATACATCTCGCATTGAAAACCCAGGGGAGGGAGAGACCCTAACGTTTGTGGGGTGGGCTACAAGCTTTATGGCGGAAGTGGAAAGGGCGAGCAACATGGCTAAGGAGGACCCTATCTCCTGTGCTCCGAGTCTTCATTTCCAACCCCCTCATAGGCATTCATGGTCAACTCCAACATGAGGGACCTGGTGGAGCTTAACTTCCTTCACCAACCTCATTATCTTCCTGATCTCATTACTGGGTCACCATCTTGATCATTGGTCCCCATCTTCCCAGGCTCCTAAACAGAAGACAGTGGGGCTGATATGGTTTGGATGTGTGTACCCTCCAAATCTCATGTTGAAATGTGGTCCCCAGTGTTGGAGGTGGGGCCTGGTGGGAGGTCCTTTGGTCATAATACTGGATCCCTCGTGAATAGCTTGGTGCTGTCCTTGTGATCATGGTGAGTTCTTGCTCTGAGTTCACATGAGGTCTGGTGTTCTAACAGAGCCTGACACCTCCCCTGCTCTTGCTCCTGCTCTGGCCATGTGACGTGCTGCTCCCCCTTTGCCTTCTGCCATGATTGAAAGCTTCCTGAGGCCTCATCAGAAGCTGAGCAGATGCCAGCACCATGCTTCCTGTACAGCCTGCAGAATCATGAGCCAATTAACCCTCTTTTATTTGTAAATTACCCAATCTCAGGTATTTCTTTATAGCAACACAAATGGCCTAACCCAGGGGCCACCTTGGTGGATCCCTCTGCACACCCGATTGACCATTACAGCCTGGCATTCAGCTGCTTCTTCTTCTTCTTCTTCTTCTTTTTTTGAGATGGAGTCTCGCCCTGTGACCCAGGCTGGAGTACAGTAGGATGATCTCAGCTCACTGTAACCTCTGCCTCCCTGGTTCAAACCTCCCAAGTAGCTGGGATTACAGGCATTCACCATTATACCCGGCTAATTTTTGTATTTTTAGTAGAGATGGGGTTTCACCATGTTGGCCAGGCTGGTCTCCAACTTCTGGCCTCAAGTGATCCACCCACCTCTGCCTCCAAAAGTGCTGGGATTATAGGTGCGAGCCATTGTGCCCAGCCTGGTATTCAGCTTCTAAAATGTCTCCTCAATCATTCTTTTTCGCTTGCCTCCCCGATTGTGGAAAGGTCTAATCAGCTATATGCCTTCACTCTCTCTTACCCTCATTGGTTCATTAGAGGACCACTTGAGTTATGTCTCAAAATGTGTATCTCAAAATTACCAAGAGAATAAGTTCAAATGTTCTCACCATTAAGAATAAATATATGAGGTGATGGATATATTAATTAGCTTGGTTTAATTATTCCACAATATGTACTTATATCAAAATATCACATTGTGTCCCATAATATATACAATTATTATTTGTCAATTAAAAAATAATCTGATCGTATGGCTTCTTTCTGTTCAAGAGCCATGAAAGGTCTCCTGTTATTCACACAGAGAAGCCCTGATTTCTCAGCATGTACCACCACATCCACTGAAATCTGCCCTCATCTTCCTCTCCATCTCTCCTCCTTTCCCTGCTTCATCTGTCCTGGTCCTCATGGAGATAACTGAGGTTTCCTGATCTCTCTGTGCAGTTTCACATGCTTTTCTTTATGCTGTGATTGCAACACCCGTGCGCTTGGCTCAAACTGCCTGGGCTTGAAGCTGAGCTGCTCCTCCTGCCAGGGAGGTGATCTCTGGGGAGTTATGGGACCCCTCCCAGACTCAGGCTTCATCAGTCAAATGGGGATGATGAGGCATCCACCCCACCCACAGGGCTGCGGTGGAGATGAGTGAGCTAAAGCATGAAGGGTGCAGTATGCGGCACGTTGTAAGCATTCAACATATTGTAGTTGTTACTATGATTTGAATGTGCCTCATATCTGCAGGTTCAGAAACTCCTCCAAATACTGGCTTCTCTATAAAGCCCACCCTGATGTCTGATTCCTGAATCCCAGCTAGCTCCTTCTCCTGACTCAGCATCCTGTACCATCACTGAAGTTCTTCTGCCAGTTGCCCTGGTAATACAGTGCATCAGACTTGTCCGTCTCCCGAGGTAGACTCCAGTTAGCTATGCGAAGGCAGGTGCGCTCTCTTTTAGTTTGTGTTCCCAGTGCTTGGAAAAGGACCTGGAAATTGTGGGCCCTCATAAACGATGGTGTTTAACAGATGAAGGTTGCTTTGAGTTTCATGTAGTTGAAGGGTTTTTAAGTGAGGATCCACGCTGAGCTCAGCTAGGCTTTTAGAACTTCAGAGATGGGCAGAAACTTGAGAAGATTTCCTTACTTTATAGGTAAAGACCTAAGTCTCTGAAAGTCACAGAGGTGGGGCAGAGGGAGAGACGCAAGCAGTTGGGCATCATGATTCAGACAACGTGGAGGCAGGAGTTTCGGAGTCAGACACACCTGGATCTGGGGCTGACCTCTGGCACTAGCTTTGGACCCTGGGCAATACTTGACCTCCAAGCCTCACTTTCTCAGTTTGTAAAATGGGAATAATAATAGAACTTAAGGTGATTGTTTTGCTATTTCGTGGCGCTACTGTAAGCAAAGTGCTTAACATCCTGCTTGGCAGATAGCAAGCATTCAACAAGTGTTGGCTGTATCAGTCGGGAGGAAGCATTCCATTTTGGAGGGGAAGAAAAGAGTTGGAACCAGAGAGTGAATCACAAAATCCAGTTTCAGTTAACAGGAAATGGAGTCTGAACTCCAGCTGGTGGAAGGTAAGTCCCAAACCACTTGCAGCAGAATCTTGGGAATTGCTGTGCCATATATATATATATATATATTTTTATATATATATATAAATATATATATATATGTTGTTGTTGTTTATTTGTTTGTTCGTTTGTTTTTCCCAAGGCTCTACTCTGAAACTTTGGAATCAGAACTTCACAACTTGTTGGGGAAGTACAGTAATTGGCAAATTTGATGACTGCGCCTGACCATTTTGTTGGATACTATAAGAGCAATTGCTCAAGGCATTGCACAAGCTGGGGGGATATATTTGCAGGAGTGCATTGGGAACCAAGCCCCACTTTCCTGGGTCTCAGACAGAGGAACTGAGGATGCATGTAATCCAGTGCCAAATTCCAGATGCTGAAATGAAATCAGAATTGCAGGAATCCAAGGGAAGAGGAATAAGGATGACCCATGTCCCAGAGCACCTGGTCCTGTGCATCTTGTCCTGAGTGCTCGGCTAGGAGTGAAGCTCCCAGAGAACTCACTCTTCACCTACAGCACCTGCCCACAGCACCTTCCTACATAGCAGAACTAAACTCTGGCACGCAGAGAATCCACCTCCAAAAATTGGTGCAAAATCTATTCATGAACATTATCAACATTTGTTTTATTTTAAGAAATTGTTCTCAACTCTCATGACTGAATGTTTACTTCCAGGTAGTGTGTTTGCTAGTCTGAAAGTGGTTCTGCTCTGAATTACTGGGACTTAGAGACTCACTGAGACTAAGGCCTCATGCCTTTGTAGCTTTCCAAGGTAAAACTTATTCGAAGCAACTCTTGTGGATCTAAAGTTAACATAGTTTGCACATTATAGTAACATTAATAGTTGGGGGTTATATCTGTGTGAAAAAGAGCATTAGCTAGAGAAAAAGAAAACAGATGTAATGATATTTGTGTATAGAGCTAACTGCAACATGGCTTAATAGAAAGCTTGAATGATGACTTCTTGATTATCTGAAAAATAGATATTTGATGGTTGTTCAAAAATTGTCATTGAGCACTGAACATTTTGCCATATTTATAGATAATTCTTGGTAAAAATTAAGTCATTTCTTCCAATTCTTTTTCTTTTTTTTTTTTGGAAACAGGGTCTTGCTCTGTTGCCCAGGCTGGAGTGCAGTGGTGCAATCTCAGCTCACAGCAGCCTCCACCTCCCGGGTTCAAGTGATTTTCCTGCCTCAGCCTCCTGAGTAGCTGGGTTACAGGCACATGGCACCACGCCCCACTAATTTTTCTATTTTTAGTAGGGACGAGGTTTCACCATGTTGGTCAGGCTGGTCTCGAACTCCTGACCTCATGTGATCCACCCGCCTCAGCCTCCCAAAGTGCTGGGATTACAGGCATGAGCTATCACACCCGGCCTCATTTTTTCCAATTATTAACGTTTAAATTATATATTAATATAGCTGAAATTTTATGTAATCAATAAAATCACTCATTTTTATTTTAAAACCCCACAATGATATATAAAGGGACGAAACAGTCATCGAGGGGGCACGAGTGCTCCCACGCCTCTCTGTGTAATTGAGGGCAAGGTAGGAAGTCAGCTGGATTTGCCAAAAGGCACATGGAGAACTCCATGGTTTTAGAGGGGGCCGTGTGCGGACAGAGAGTAAATTACAAACTTTTTCTCCGAAACAGGAACAATCATAGATTAGAACTCTCCCTGGTGCTAACATCTCACCCAGAACATGCTGCTGCCTTCTCTCTGCCTGTGGGAGGGGTATTTCAGGATGGTAACGTGTCTAGTAGCAGTCGTGCCTTAACGAAAATTCCAGAGCTGGGCGCGGTGGCTCATGCCTGTAATCCCAGCACTTTGGGAGGCTGAGACGGGTGGATCACCTGAGGTCAGGAGTTTGAGACCAGCCTGACGGACAAAGTGAAACCCTGTCTCAACTAAAAATACAAAAATGAGCCAGGCATGGTGGCAGGCGCCTGTAGTAGTCCCAGCTACTTGGGAGGCTGAGATGGGAGAATTGCTTGAACCCTGGAGGCGGAGGTTGCAGTGAGCCGAGATCATGCCACTGCTCTCCAGCCTGGGTGACGGAGTGGGACTCCATCTCGGAAAAAAAAAAAAAAATCCAGCACATCCCTTCCTGGCTACATCTCCCCTCCAACTGTGTCCAGCAAAGTTATCTCCTCCTTTCTCAGAGTAGAGAACCTGCTTTGACCATGTAAAGATGGGTTTCTTGTTTGGGAGAGAAGACACCTGTTTGTTTTCCCTTAGGTGGTGGTGCCAGCATCCCAAATTTGGGAAACCCCAGAGTCTTATAAGTCACAGGAAGGTAACGTGGAATTAATATGTAGTTATGGAAAATGATATTGTGATGGGTTGACGGATTTCTCTCTCATTTCTTTCTTTCCTTTTAACATCATGGCCCTTTCTTCATCACCACTTTGTCTTTCAGGGAGAGATGAGACAGGAGAAAGAAGAAAAAACAGCAGCGGTGCGCTGGTGCCAACTCCCGCAGCCTTAGGAGAGCAAAGGGTTAATTTTTCAGGAAGTCTGCAAGCCGGTTGTGAAATCTATTGGATAGCTTGAAATCAGTGGTGGCAGGAGTATTTACACCACGGGAACAGGCAAAATGTTCAAATCAGAACACACCACTGAAAATGAATAATCTTCACCCAACTTTCGGATTTCCAAATCCTAGCCCTCAGAGAAAAATGGAAAGGATGCTTGCCTAGAAAATCAAGTAGGACATTTCCTGGACTATGGCAAGAGGAAAAACAGAGGGAAAGAGAGCATACTCTAAGAATATCAGGCCTGTCAGCCTCATTTTGTGTTCTTCCCTCTACCTCACCTTTTGAACCCGTGTAAGTAAACATTTACAAGACTGCAGAATAACAACAAACACATAACGGTAAACATACTGATGCACCGTACCCAAAGAAATGACTTCATAAGCAAAATGGAGAGAATAAAGCTATTATAACAGGCCGGGTGCAGTGGCTCAGGCCTATAATCCCAGCAAGGCTGAGACAGGCGGATCACTTGAGGTCAGGAGTTTGAGACCAGCCTGGTCAACATGACGAAACCCCATCTCTATTAAAAATACAAAAATCAGCTGGGTGTGATGGTGTGCACCTGTAATCCTAGCTACTTGGAAGGCTGAGGCATGAGAATCACTTGAACTGGGGAGGCGGAGGTTGCAGTGAGCCAAGATCAGGCCACTGCACCCCAGCTTGTGTGAGACTCCTTCTCAAAAGAAAAAAAAAGTTCTAACAATTCATAAGTACAATCTTTCCTTTTATTTTCTTCTTTCCACTTGGTATGTCAAAATATTTCAATTCATCTCCATTTTAACACTTCCCTGGTACATTCTGTTAATCTCTATTTTATTAAATGGAGATTACATTATAACAGTTACCTGATGCATAGAATGTAGCAACCATGTCAATAAACACAAAGTATATAATAAATATTTTATTTTTTCAAATATAGAATTATGTATTTTTTCATATAAAGGAAGAAATTCTCCGCTTTTAAAAATAATTATATTTGCTACTACTATGTTTACATTTTATCAAACCCAATTTTCTCTTATTTCTCTATAGTATCGTAAATATACACTACTAACAAAAGTATTGTTTCTTCTTTTTTTTTTTTGACAGAGTCTTGCTCTGTCACCCTGGAGTGCAGTGGCGTGATCTCGGCTCACTGCAAGCTCCACCTCCCAGGTTCACGCCATTCTCCTGCCTCAGCCTCCCAAGTAGCTGGGACTACAGGCACCCGTCACCACACCCGGCTAATTTTTTTTTTTGTATTTTTAGTAGAGACGGGGTTTCACTGTGTTAGCCAGGATGGTCTCAATCTCCTGACCTCGTGATCCACCTGCCTCAGCCTCCCAAAGTGCTGGGATTGCAGGCGTGAGCCACTAGGCCCAGCCACAAAAGTATTGTTTCTTACAGCTCATAGAGTATGGGGATAGCAGAAAGAATTCCTGCAGACTCGGTAACAGCAGAGAGGAAACCCACAGTCACTGGGTGAGGAGTGGCCTTTCAGGAAAGAACAAGAGCAACATAGATCATTGCTGCCTAATAGAACCTGCCGCGATCATGGGGATGTTCTCTGTCATTACTGTTCGATGTGGCAGCCACGAGCCACGGCTGGATATTTATAAGCACTCAAAATGTGACTGTGCAACTGAGGAGCTCAAGTTTTAATTTTACTTAGTTTTAAATTAAATAGCCACAAGTGGCTAGTGGCTGAAGTATTGGAAAGCACAGAATTAGAGCAAACGAGATGGCCTCAGTACCTAGGATTAACACCTTAAGAGATATCTCAGTGGAAGCCGCATGGCCAGATGACAACATGGACCCTATGGCCGAGATACTACACATGCTTCCTGAGATTTTGAAACATCTCTGGGAAAAAGCAGGAAAACACAAAACAATAATAACAACCATAGTGACAGTGACCAATATCCGTCAATGGTAAACAATGTATTGTGCAATTTTACAAACGTTTTATATATATCGGTTCATTTCATCCTACTAACCCTATGATGTGGGGTCTGTTATTACCCCTTAATCACAGATGGGAATGCTGAGTCTTAATGAGATTAAGTAACTTGCCAAGGACCACCCAAATCGTCTAAGAAGTAGTTAAAATATTTGTATTTTACAGTCTTAGGAGAGCAGAGTTTAAAATTTCAGGAAATCTGTAAGCGAGTTGTTAAATCTGTTGGGTAGCTTGGTGGTAGCAGTATTTACACCATGGAAATGGGCAAAGGCTGTATCAACTACTAAGAAGTAGTCCATTTGGGTGGCCCTAGTCAGGTTACTTAATCTCTCCAAGATTCAGTGTTTCCATCTGTGATATAAAATATTGAAAATATCAACTTTTCCAAATGTTTTAATATGGGCTATTTTAGTCCATTTGGGTGCCCTGAAATTGGAATTATATAACAAGAAGAGTTTTATATCTTGGCCACCTGAATTTGTGACCTGTGGTTTGTTCAAACCATATGGTTTCTCCGTAGAAATATTCGTGGTCACCAAAGGCGGCCCTGGGTTCCATCACCACCATCATGCAGACATTGGTCCTCTTCATTTTGCAGATGGGCCCCTGATTCGAGGGAATTTACCCCTAAAGTGAGATGAAATCAACTCAAAATGGGAGGAGATGCTATGCTAGATGAGAATTTAGAATTCCGGTACCAGTCCCTTGTGTGATGGGCCCTGTGCTGGAACACAGAGGAAACCCTAGTGTTCTTGATTGACCTCTTCTTCAGAAGTTTCTGAGAGAAGAAAATTTGCAAGCCCTAGAACACCCTGGTGTCCAAGATAAAATGGGGGCGCTATGTGACTGCGGATGTCTCCACCTTTCAAGGTTCCGTTCCCATCCTGTCCTCCAGCTCTCAGTTATAACCAAGCCATTTTATTTGAACATTTGGGAATGTTGATATTTTAGGTATATTCCAGATATTTTCAGGCATATATTTTAAAGCATACACATTAACATACTTTGTTATCCTGGTAAGAGTAGGAGAGAAACCAACCTCCAGAAAAGATTTTACAAATGTTTTCTTTGTTTCCATTTCGAATTTAAAGCTAAATCTGGATATATGTTTCAAACTATATGCACACAGGAACACACACACACTACAGGCCTTTCATTCCCTCTTTCGGGGCAGTAGAGTAGAGTTTGGGTTCCCAGCATGGATTCAGCCCGGAGTCCAGGCTCTTAATGCGCTGCGTATCAGCTTTGCAATCTTGGACACGTGAACTTCTCTCAACCTCCCTTTTCTCCCCTGTCAAATGAAGATAGTAGTAGAATTTGCCACTTAGGGTTAATATGAGGATTAAATTAGATCATTTTTGGAAATAATAATATATAGTAGTTAGTTATTATTATCTTAATGAAGCAAGGGAGCATATATTCTGTGTTGAAATTTTAATTTTTTCAGCTCTATTGAGGCATAATTGACAAATAATAATTATATATATTTAAAACGTACGATTTGATTTGATATATGAATACGTGAAATGATCACCACACTAAAGCTAATTAACGTATCCATCACCTCAAATGGTTATCTTTCGTGTGTTTGGTGAGGAGGTTTAAGGTCTACTCTCTTGGGCAAACGTCAACTGCTGTGTACGATACAGTATTAACAATAGTGACATTGCGAGCATTCAATCTTCAGAACTGACTCATTTTACGTAACTGAAGCTTTCCACCCTGTGACCAACCTCTCCCCATTTCTCCCATCCTCCAGTCTTGGCAACCACAATGCTACTCTGCTTCTATGAGTTTGACTATTTCAGATTTTACCTATGAGCAAGATCATGTGCCATTTGTCTTTCTATGACGGTCCTTTTTCACTCAACGTACCGTCCTCTGGGGAATTTTAAATTTCTATGCTGATTTCAGTACTGCCTCTGATGATGTCCCTGACAACATTCTATGATCCTCTTCTGTGGTCACGCCCTCGCCTCCCCACTCAGGTCCTCTGTCCTTGTAGGGCAGGAGCAGGGGCTGGGAGGACGTTGGCCCTGCCTGGGCAGCCCTGGGTTCGGATCCCGGCTCCCATTTCTCATGTGTGTCCCTCTGCACCTGCATCTCACAGACTAGGGGTAAAGCCCGGTAGGAACTAACAGATGAGCTTGCAGTAGATGAGGGGGAATGATGAGCTTTTTAAGAAATCATTTCATGAAGCAGAAGCTGTGGATTCATGGTGCAGTCCAGGGATAGCTTCCTTTTGGACCACAAAAGGACAAGTTACTCCCTGATCCATCTGCGCCAACATGAATAACAAAGCGAGCAAGGAAGGGGTAGACCTGCACGAAGCAGCTGGAAACAAAGACCTCCAGGTTTTTGTTCTCCTCCCTTCTAGAAAGAGTGAAACATCTTCACAAAAGTGGTCTGAGGGCTGTTGATGTCATGTATGCTCCTTTCTCTCCTGAGATGTGAAAATCCCTGTAAGGTGGGCTGCAGACTCTAAGGGGTTCCCTGAGGGTTTTCAGTAATAATCCCCCACCCAGGTGCAATTTCTCATATCACTTGAATACAGAGAGTGAATAGAATGAATCTTTCTTTTTTCAAGGTGAAGGGTTGTGCATTTGGGCCTTTGGGGCATTCCCCGAGGCTCGATTCTGAAGCTGGCATGAAAGTCTAAATCTATCGACTGCAGTAGACTTGACTTTGTGGTTATTGACATGCTGTCCATTTGGTAGGAAGGACACCATTCAACTACACAATCAGAAAGTGATCTCCTGATCACAGGGCGCTTTCTCCACAGTATCTTCTCCCAACTCCCCCTCACAGTCAAGGGAAAGATAATGAGAATATTGACGTTTTGTGCTTTAAACTATGACTGCTGCCCTGAGACTGTAGGCTAACTAAAAAGTATTTAAGTTATGTTATTATTTTAATTAAGTCAGTTCAACAGTGTGTGTTAGGTCAGTCAATAATACAAAAATCATGCTGTAAAATGTATTTCTCATATGCTTTCTTTATTCCATAACATTTGTTAGTGTGGACACTATATATACAATTTACTCAGTTTGTATATACAAAACAAGTTTCCTGGATATTACAATCAATAAAAGAGCTTTTCAAGAGTAATATTGACTCCAATTTTAACCTCATAGGCTAAATATAGAACCTAACCCCTTCGTGAGATGCCACACCACCGTGGTTCCAGGGAAAATTTTCAAACAGATTCCAAAATACAATTTGAAGCATTCCATAGAGTCCTTAATGAAGAAACTACTATACTCTGAAATTCTTTAAAAAATGCTAAAAAATTTGTTTTAAATTTAAATTTACTTATAATTTAGGGGTGGGTAAGGCATGACGTTACAAAATCAAGCATAATAAGACAATCAAGCATTGGAATTATGTGCAATATTTTATAATTGTTGTGAATGCCATGAGGCTTTCTCTTGTACTGGGAGAGGAGACAGAAGTGCAAAAACGAGAGCGTGTATTCCACAGAGAAGTGACCTGATCCATCAACAGCCAAATCTCATCGGCTCAAGTGCTCTGTGTGGGTAAAAATAGGGTCATGTGAGCCTCAGATGGGGAAGTCAAATCCACGCGCCTTTATTTTTCATCCTGGGGTATTATCAGGCTATATGAAAGATTAGTGGGTGAGGCTCCCAGTTATGTTTCTTCTTCATTCCTTTTTGGTAGTTTCTGTCTCATCAAATTAGTCATCGGAGGTTCTACTCTTTAATCTTCTGTCATGGTAATTGCATCTCAAATGCACTGTAAATGTTTCTATTAACATACCAAGAATTATTTGTTGATGGAGCAGATTAGTAAAGATCATAATCTTCACTGAGTTCAGAAGATCAAGGTTCAAGATCAGCTTAGACATTTTCTAACTGTGTAACCCTGGACATTTTAATTAAACTCTGTCTCATTTTTATTATCTGTACCCAGAAAATTAGTTTCAGGTCGGATACAGTGCCTCACACCTGTAATCTCTGCACTTCAGGAGGCCAAAGCACAAGGATCACTTGAGGTCAGGAGTTAAAAGACCAGCCTGGCCAACATGGTGAAACCCCATTTCTATGGAGAATCGCTTGAACCCAAGAGGCAGAGTTTGCAGTGACCCAAGACCACACCACTGCACTCCAGCCTGGGTGACAGACAACAGAGTGAGACTCTATCAAAAAAAGGAAGAAAGGTAGAAAGAAAAAGAAAGAAAGAAAGAGAAAGAGAGAGAAAGAGAAAGAAAGAAGGAAAGAGAGAGAAAGAAAGAAGAAAGAAAGGTAGAAAGAAAAAGAAAGAAAGAAAGAGAAAGAGAGAGAAAGAAAGAGAAAGAAAGAAGGAAAGAGAGAGAAAGAAAGAAGAAAGGAAGAAAGAAAAAGAAAGAAAGAAAGAGAAAGAGAGAGAAAGAAAGAGAAAGAAAGAAGGAAAGAGAGAGATGGAAAGAAAGAAAGAAGAAAGAAAGAAAGAGAGAGAGAAGGAGGAGAAAGAAAATGAGTTTCAGGAGTAAATGGCATCATCCATGCAAAGGGTTTGATTCAGTGGCTGAGTTGCTGAATCAGACACTGCATATTATTTAGTGCACAGGCTAAACTGCTATGCCAAAGAGAACACAAGTCAATCTTAGGACCAAGTAAGCCCAGGTCCAAGGAAGTTGTCCTGACAGTTTTCTACAAGGTGCCTGATACGTGTTGCCCAAACACTGTGAGCCATTCCCAGTAAGGTTTCAAGATACAAGCTTGACACCAATTTTGAATAGTAACTGCTAAAAAAAATACCTTCAGCTCTCTTGCTTTTTAGTTGGGCAGATTTCTAACCTCTCTTAGAAAAACTATCTTTATTCATCATCATCATCATCATCATCATCATCATCATCATCATCATATTTTTTATTTTATATTTACTGAGATTCCCAGGCAAACCCAGGATGTGATTTGCATGCATTGTCTCATTTTAATCTCAAGACTGCCTTATGTATGAGTAGGTTCTGTGATTATCAGGGGGCCTCATAAAAAACCTACTTTGCCTAGACTTGGCTGGCCAGTGCAGGGCAGAGCTGTAGGCAGTACCTAGGCAGTCCACCCCCAAAACCTGCACTCAGGGCCCTTACTGTAAAAAAAAAAAAAAGCAAACAAAAATAACAACAACCACAAAACGACACTGCATTTGCACACTTGCACCCCACACTCACTGAGAGCATTGGCATTCCTCAAAGCCAAGCTAATGCATGTGATTCTCTTGCTGGGAATAAATACCTGACTACCAGTGACTTTGGTCTTGAAATCTTCTCTCTTCTCCAACCATTTACATGAGATATGGAAAAGTGGGTCCTGAAATCTCCTCTGAACAAGGCCTGAACCAAGAACTTGCCCATCTGGCAAACTGAAGTTCGATTATATCTTCTCAAAACCATCATCAAAGTGGGGATCAGTACAGCAAAGAACGATTCTAGCTGCCACCATCAAAAGAACAGAAGAGATGGCACCCACCAGCTTTTGATATTTTGGGGAAACAGGCAACTTCAGGTAAACTTGTTGGCAAACCTGAGTTTAGAAGAATTCCCTGGAGTTCTAATTTATCATCTTCTGCAGACAGTGAACATATGTGAATTGTGATGATCTTGATTTGGAATTTCAGTTCCATTTTTTAGGTACCACATTAAAGAAATTGTATACTTAATTATTTTCCTTCAACTTTAGGAAGGTAAGCAGATTATGATACGTGGGGTTGCTAGCTGCCACTGACAGCATGTTGATTAATGGTAGCTTACATGAGAAAGACAACAAATGACCTCATATTACAAAAACTCCAGAGATGGATTCAGGGTTGTTTGGGCCACACAGTGACAATAGGGCCTTGGATCAGCAACTTGCAATCCTCTCGGACTCTTCCTCATGGGAACAAGATGGCTGCATTTGCTCTATGAGTCATACTCTCGTATGAAAGCATTCAGAAAGAGAGCTATGTTTTATCCTTGCCACTTTTTATTGGTGAGTAAAATACAAACAAAAACAACTAAAAACTCCCAGCAGACTTACTCTCATGTATCTTTGGCCAGGACTGCATCACATGGTCACCCCTAGCTTCAAGGGATGATGGGAAAGTGAGTATCAGCCAAAGGGGGATGGTGTTCCCATGAGCAGTTTAGAGCAACTCCAATTTCTTTCCCCAGGCCTGGTATGTCTGAATCAAAGCAGGGTTTTGTCAGCAGGGGCACAGGAAGAATGTCTATTAGTAAGAACGACAACCAGCAATTTCTGCCACAGAAAACGTTCCAGATAAGAAAACACAGCAAAAAGAAAAAGAGAGTCTGAGTGTGCTTACTGTGAAATGTTCCCTGTCATTTCTCTTTATTATAAATACACTTCTTACAAATATTCAATCCTGCAAAAAGTTTAAAAAAAGAATACAAAGAGTACCACATGCCCATCACTCAGATTCAATAGTTGTAGGTATTTTGCCATGTTTATTTCATTTGGTGATGTGTACGATGGTCACTGAACCATTTCGAAGTGAATTATAGACATCACAACACTTCACCTTTAAATACTTTAATACGCATCTCAAACATGAGGTCATTCACCTAAGACACAAACAATGATTATACTTAACAAAAGTCAAAATCTTCAAGGTCATTTAAAACTCAGTCTATGTTCAAATGTTCTCATCAGTTTCAAAATTTACTTTTATATTATAGCTGCTATTAATCAAAGCAAGATCCATGTGAAGGTCACTTGCAATCACCTTTAATGTGGTCTTGCTTTTTCTTTTTTTGAGATGAAGTTTTGCTCTTGTTGCCCAGGCTGGAGTACAATGGCGCGATCTCCGCTCACTGCAACCTCTGCCTCCCAGGTTCAAGTGAGTCTCCTGCCTCAGCCTCCCGAGTAGCTGGGATTACAAGGAACCTGCCACCACGCCCAGCTAATTTTTTGTAGTTTTTATTAGAGACTGGGTTTCACCATGTTGGCCAGGCTAGTCTTGAACTCCTGACCTCAAGTGATCCACCAGCCTCGGCCTCCCAAAGTGCTGGGATAACAGGCGTGGGCCACCGTGCCCAGCCCTTGCTCTTTCACTACCTGTTTTCTTCACCTGTTCTAGTTCAAACTCAAGGTCCCTTCATGGTACAGTCAAATTAGTCTTTCAGTTTTTATTCTAACTCTTCTTCTACTTACTCAGAAACCTCTACACTTTCCCACTGTTGAAATAAAATATAAAATAAAATAAGGCACAGGCATCTCTCCCTAGCTTTTAAGAACTCAGCTTACCCTTGCAGGTGTGGCTTGTGGTTCATTATTCAAACACCTGCTCCAGGCTGTCTGGACGCTCAACATGTGTTGATCTTACCCCGTGCTTTCCCGTCACCATGTGGTTCCCTCTGTATTGACAGTTTATTCCTATTGTCAAAGACGTTTAAACCCGAGCAACTCCATCTTGAGTAGGAGCTGGGTAATATGAGGCTGAGACCTACTGGGCTGCATTCCCAGATGGCTAAGGCATTCTAAGTCACAGGATGAGATAGGAGGTTGGCACAAGATAAAGGTCATAAAGACCTTGCTAATAAACAGGTTGCAGTAAAGAAGCTGTCCAAAAGCCCTCAAAACCAAGATAGCTATGAGAGTGACCTCTGATCGTCCTCACTGCTACACTCCTATTAGTGCCATGACAGTTTGCAAATGCCATGGCAACATCAGGAAGTTACCTTAGACGGTCTAAAAAGGGGAGGCTTGAATAACCCACCTTTGGTTTGTCATATTGTTAAAAAATAACCATAAAAATAGGCAACCAGAGGGAGTAGCCATTCTTTCATTCCTTTACTTTCCTAATACATTTGCTTTCACTTTACTGTATGGACTCACCCTGAAATTTTTCTTGTGCAAGATCCAAGAACCCTTTCTTGGAGTCTGGATCCGGACACCTTTCCTATAACACTCTCTGCCATCTCAAACACAATCAAATCCATCTTAGTCCTAGCTCAAACACTGGTCCTCCCAGCAGAGCTGGTCCCACATGCAGCACTGCTCAGTGATATGTAGTCCAAACACTGGAGGTGATACCAGTGAATTCCTGGGTGCAGGAAATTGATTCAGGAAAGTGTTCCCAGAAGAATCAGGATGAAAGGGCAGGAAGGATGACAGAGGGAAGGAGAGAAAGCCAATATAATGGTGCATTTTCAACATTCTTGCTCTACACAGCAGTGGCTCAATTTCACTGGGACCTCTGAGAAGCATGGACAGGCCTATCTGTGAGGTAGGAGGCTGGGGGGTTAACCAATGGCTCTCATCCGCTATGAATAGAGGTTGCCCCAGGGTTATTAACTCTGGCAATGTGGAAAAAGTGAATCAATATTTAGTTTATTCTTTTACCTTTTATTTGACAAATACTTTAAAATATTGTCTGTGTGTCAGAGGCCACATTAGAGGATTGTGGTATGGAAATCAGCCAGCTAGACTCAGCTCCTTGTCCCCCAGGGAATCAAAGAAGGCAAGCAAATATTAACTAATGCATTTCACAATTTCTCATGCAGTTACAACTGCAGTGAGGGCTACCAGGCAGAAGAACCAGGTAATATGACTACAAACAACTGGGGAAACTGATCTACAAAAATCTACATGTCTTTGTATTATGTAGCGGAAGAAAGGTGTGTTCAGCAGGGATGCATTCAACTGAAAGTAGCAGCTCTAGAAGTGAAGCCCATGCAGATGAGAACAGCACCTGCTGCTTACCGGAGCTCCTATGCCGAGGAAGTCAGCCACCATTGCTTGCATTTGGCAGAAACTCGAAGCCAGGCCAAACAGTGGGAAAGCTTAGGGTGGACAAAAGGGAAGGCCCTGGGTGTGCAAGGATGGGATTGGAGGTGGTCGTCATGGGGAAGCTGGAGGAGGGCTAACTAGAAGTGGGGCATCTCTTGTCACGGGTTTGGAGAGCTTATTTTGTTTTCTCTGGTTGGTCTTGAGTTGTAAACAGGGACAATTAGAAAGAGAAACTGGATACAATGATATAAAGTTTTAACCAATCACTGACATTTGAGCATGAAATTATTTGTTAGATAAACATAATGGATCTTTGACTCTTGAGGAAATTAACACATTTGGAGGGTTTTTCTTTAAGTTCTTCAAGTCCCTTCTGTCAAGATTATAACTAAATAATAAACATTTTAGTCACTTACCGTGAAAAAAAAATAGAACATCTTTGTGACCTTGGGGTGGGAAAAATGTTTTCAGGTATGACACTAAAATCATGATTAATAAAAGACGTTCATAAATTTTGCTTCTAAGAAAGGTGGGGAGCTGGGAGTCACCGTTCAGGTTCTGACCATTCCGGGCTGATTGCTGCAGAAGTTGTGGTTTGGCTTCCTGTGCAAAGCTAGAGGGTCAGAGTTCTATCCTTTTCTAGGCTAAACCACATATTTTGTATATTTGTATATTCAGTTCCTCAAAGCAGTCCCCACTGATGATGGCTCGAATTTGTAAGCATGGAGGGGAGTGGTGCGAGAGCTGTTCAGTAGCTCTACCATATCACAATAGTGGTTTCCAAGGTTGTGATTTTCTTGGCTCTCATTTCTTGGGTATAAGTGGCTGTGTTCGAGACCAGCCTGGCCAACATTCTCCTTATGAGAATCCAATGCCTGATGATCTGTCACTGTCTCCCATCACCCCAGATTGGACCATCTAGTTACAGGAAACTAAGCTCAAGGCTCCCACTGATTACACATTATGGTAAGTTGTATAATTATTTCACTATATATTACAATGTAGTAATAAGAGAAATAAAGTACACAATGACATGTAATGCGCTCCCAATCATCCGGAAACCATCTCCATGGCCCCTGCCCCACCAAACGTGGAAAGATTGTCTTCCATGAAACCGGTCCCTGGTGCCAAAAAGGTTGGGGACTGCTGCTCTACTACATAGATTTTCTCCCACCTCTGCCACCCCCGAGACAGTAAGACAAACCCCTCCTCTTGTTCCTCCTCCTCCTCCTCATCCTACTCAATGTGAAGCCAATGAGGATGGAGACTTTCACCACGATCCACTTGCACTTAATGAATAGTAAATGTATCTTCTCTTTCTTGTGATTTTCTTAATAACATTTTCTTTTCTCTAGCTTACTTTATTACTAGAATACAGTATATAATGGCTGAGCGGGGTGGCTCACACTTGTAATCCCAGCACTTTGGGAGGCCGAGGCAGATGGATCACCTGAGGTCAGGAGGTCGAGACCAGCCTGGCCAACATGATGAAACCCCATCTCTACTAAAAATACAAAAATTAGCCGGGCATGGTGGTTCGCGCCTGTAATCTCAGCCACTCGGGAGGCTGAGGCAGGAGAACTGCTTGAACTCGGGAGGCGGAGGTTGCCGTGAGCCGAGATTGTGCCACTGCACTCTAACCTGGGCAACGGGAGCAAAACTCCAGCTCAAAAACAAAACAAAACAATATGTAATACGTAACATACACAATATGAATTAATTGGCTGTTTGTGGTATTGGTAAGGCTTTCAGTCAACAGTAGGCTATAGGAGTCAAGTTTTTGGGGATTCAGAAGTTCTAGGAGGATTTTTGTCTGCATGATGGGCCAGCACCCATAACTTCTGCATTGTTCAAAGGTCAACCATAGAATCTCTTTAAGGTGCAAGTTCAAGGGATAGTGTAACAGAATGGAAAGTTATGTGTTACTCTGTAATACATTTAAAAGCAAGGTATGTAGTAGAGAAAACCCTCTAGAGAGTCACTCACAAGGGCCTTCATACATGCATTGTAATTTCCATCAACAGTCTCCCTTTACTTTTACAAGTGAGGTGATTTTCCTGTTTTGATCAAAATAAATAGAAATTCGGTCTCTGATGAAGGCATTGCACACCGAGATAAGATGTTTGCAGGCAAGATGCTAAGCACGCATGTCTTATTATTGTTCATTCTGACATATTGTCGTCTTGAGATCATCTCGTGAGAGGAAACCAGGCTAATGAGAGATGGGACTTCGGAATAGGAAACTAAGAGGAACAAAACTGATTTTCTGCAGAGAGGGGAAACTACTAAAACCCAGCAGAGGCAACCACCTGAAGAATTTGTAGAATTTCCACTTGCATTGAGCTGGCCAGACTGGATTTTCAGAGCACATGAAGTTGCTGCCAAGTGGTTCTTCTCTCTGATTTCCCTGGACCAGCGGTCCCCACCCTTTTTGGCACCCGGGACCGGTTTTGTGGAAGATGATTTTTCACAGATGAAGCAGGGTGGTGGGGGATGGTTTCAGGAAAAAACTGTTCCACCTCAGATCGTCAGGCATTGCTTAGATTCTCATAAGAAGTACATAACCTAGATCCCTCACATATGGAGTTCACAATAGGGTGTGTGCTCCAGTGAGAATCTACTGGCACTGCTGATCTGATAGGAGGCAGAGCTCAGGCAGGAATGCAAGGGGAGCAGTGGTAAATACAGAGGAAGCTTCCCTCACCCCCTGGCCACTCACCTCCTGCTCTGCAGCCCAGCTCCTAACAGGCCTCAGGCTGATACTGGTCCACGGACTGGGGGTTGGGGATCCCTGCCCTAGACCCTTTCTGAATTTGAAGACATGAGAAATAATACCAGGCGAAGATACGCTGCCTTGCTTTCTCTCCGGCTGATATTCCAGTCACATTCCTGGGCCATAGAAATAAAGCTATATTCAGTTGAGCTTTTTTTCTTTCCCACACAGGAAGGTGGTTAAAAATAAGAAAAAAAACTTTCTCCAAATAGCAAATGCTCTCTGGTAACCCATCTTTCTACATGAGCCAAAGTGTTTTATAATTTCTCATTATGCAACAGTGAATTAAAAAACAAATAATCAGGACAAATCTGAATGATAAGCTTCTCCTCCAGAGGGGACATTAAATATAGTGAAAACACAAGCAATCAGATAAAACCCAGGGAAATATTGAATAATTACGAAAAGATTCTGAAGCAGAAGGTTATTACTAAATAGGTAGATGTTTGCAGATAATTCCAGGCAAAGTTAGAGTGTTGGCCACTTGGATTTGCTTCCGAGAAGCTGGTTGTGTATTTTTAAAACTTAACATTTAATTGCTTTTCTTTAAAAAAAAAAAAAAAAAAGATCAACATGTTCTTAGAGTAATGTCAGAAAAAAAATTGAATACATTATAGCTAAAAATTAAAGTGTTCATTTTGGCTTTATGCAGAGTAAAGGAATACCTGTTAAAAAATTTACATTCCAGAATGTGTATTCTAAAACTGTTTTCCAGAAGGCCTCACTATCACATCAGGACTTCGTTAATCTCAGGTTTGTGAAATAAGCAATATTTCAAAATTGTAAAACATAAAATAGGCTCAGACATCCAACATTTGCATATAAATAGAAAAGAACTCAGACCAAGACTACTAGGGAAAAATGATTTTCTACATTTTTCAAACAATTTTCACTAAATTAGCCTTTAAAAATGTCCTTGTCATGCAGATTGATTTTTTTCTTCCCATTTAAACAATGAAAATGAATTTTTGTCCCAAAGAATTGCTGCATGAGACAGTGGACCTCAGTGAAAACCTTCCTTACTAAATGCTACACAAGTAAAGAGAAGCCAAGAAGGTGATTATTTTCTCTGCACTTTATTTCCGTGTTTGCACCTGTATTCATTCATCCACTCCTCTCCTCTCCATCAGAGTCTGATCGTCCAACCAGGGACTTAAGAGCCCGCTGTCCCCTTGCTTCCTCCAGGAAAACCTGCCTGGGTACTCTTTGGAAAGCTCTCTGCTGCTCGGTGTCCACTCAAGGGTTATTTTCCGTATTATCACACACACTCTTAGGAGGGTTCCCTCTCTCTTCACGCTCTGTGTAGTAGTTGTAAAGCTTTGTCAATTTCTCTCTCTGTATTGGTTTTCTATCTCTGCTGTAAGCTTAGTGACTTAAAACAACATGAATTTATCGTCTCACAGTTCAGTAGGTCAGAAGTCCCAGGGGACTCTCCTGGTTCCCCTTGTCGCTGGCCTGCACTCCTATCTGGGGGCTCCAGGAGAGAATCTGCTTCTAGCTTGTTTGCATTATTGGTAGAATTCAGTTCTTTGTGGCTGTAGGGCCGGGATCCCCACTTCACCATTGGCTGTCAGCCAGGAGCCCCTCTCTCTTTATTAAAGCCACCTCCATTTCTTGTCCATTCACCTTCATACCAGGAATAACATATCAAGTCCCTCCCTTCTTTGAATCTTTCTGACTTCTGCTGCATCTGTTCTGTGTCCAGCTGGAGAAAGTTGTCTGCTTTCAAGGGTTCGTGTGATTAGATTGATCCCACCTGGATAGTCTCCTCATTCCAAGGTATGAACCAGTAGTTACATCTGCAGGGTCTGTGCTTGACATTGAACACATTTACTATTCCTGGATTCTGGAGATTAAGGAATAAACATCTTTTGAGCAAGGCAGGGCATTCTGCCTATTACACTCCCTCAAATAATCTAATATACAAGCAAGATGCATTCACGTGCAACAAATGTCAATTTCTTGATATTTCTAAAGGTAAGCCAGTCTAGTTCAGCTTCCATTATAGTGGTTGGCAGGAAATCCAGTCTAGGGAGTTTGGAGGACTGTCTTTCCTCACTCTTGTGACAGGCTCTGCCACCCTGGGGGCTCAGTGACCAGCAGAACAGACGAACCCTCGGGTCCATGGTCTATCATGGCTGCTACTGTTGGGCACTCTGTCCTAGGTCCACAGGGTCCAATCAGAGATAACTGCCTGTCCTCCTTTGAAGCCAAGATAGAGACAGGGACCTCTGCGGAGGAACCTGAAGCCCACCTACTTAAGCAGGTGGCCAACTGCACCCATTTAATGTCCTCAGGTGCTGGAAACAAATGGGGAGAAGCCATACTCCTCCTTCCTCCTTCAAATTGGGCCACTGGCCAGCTGGACACCAGACCTTTTTCTCTCTGTGAAATCTGATCTTTACTTCAAGAGTTCTTTGGAATTCAAAGGCTCCTTATCTGTTTCCTGGGGAAATAGCACAAAACGCGAGAACATTGTTAGAGGTTGTTCACACAAAAGAGCAGCATTATATTTTGCTCATAATAAAACGTATGAAAGAGCAGGAAGAACTGGGGGTGGTGGCATGAGACAGGAAGCTCACAAGAAAGCCCCTGCCCCAGGAACCACAGGTCTGCCTCTCCCACGAGGCAGATAGACGACAGCAGGTGGGAACAGGAACCCCTAGAGCAGATGCTTGGACTTGAGTCCTGGCTTCCCACTCCTAAGCCGTGTGATCTTGGACAGGCCACACAACCTCTCTGAGCCTGTTTCCCCATATTTAGAATGGGTTTAATTATAATGTCTTAATTATAGTGAAGTTAACCTTGGTAAGGGGCTCTGAGAAGTGCTTGAACGGCAAGAACTGTGTCTGTGCTTCTTTCAAACTAGATTTGATATGGTTATTATCAAAAGAGAATTTTGTTGAATATTAGAGGCCCCTAGCTCTTAAAATCAGCTTTATTATTGGAGATTTTGTTTATTTATTTACTTTTTAGAAAAATAACTTTGCTGCTTTGAGGGTAAAACTCTCCCTCCCAACTTCTGCAGGTTGAGCAATGGTTCTGGCTCTGTGTAGCAGGAGAGCCACAGGGAGAGGACTTGACCATTCAGCAAGTCGCTGTGGCTTGTCTGAAGCCAGGGTTTTGGTTTTGTTTTCTGCTTTGGGGACATGAAGGACATCAGGGTCTTTATTGGAGGCTGTCTTAGGTAAAACTGTGCTAGAGACTGTTTCCACTTTGTGCATTTGTCACATAAATTAATGTTCCAAAAATGCTCCCTCGCAGAAGGTCTATGTAGGTGTAGGAACATACCTGGATGGATGGGACAGGCTGGACATGGGTGATGAAATTATTGACTCTCCAACTATCATAAATTCATTTGTTAAGCCTGTGGAATTTGGCAGTCTGGACTTACTGGAAGTGCTGTCCAGGGACTCACTGATGCATATGGGGGTGCTGGCAGGTGTCTTCCACTCTGTCCTTTTTAAACATTTGATTGTTTGGCTCTGTCCAAATGCATGGCTGCCCTGTAACCGGAGAGCTGTCTATTGTGCTGAGAAGAAAAATTTCCAAACAGGAACATAGCACACATCTTTGAAGATGCAAGATTTTCTGTCTGTAACTGGATCAAACACACCTAGTGTTCGATTACAATAAATTGTCATTATAGTAAGTCAATACTAATTACTCTACATTTTTATGCCATGGTGAGCATAGGAACAGAACACAAGGAAAACATCCTAGTTCATTTTCTCTTAACTCTGATAATGGCAATGTCTAACTTCGCTTATTTCAAATGGGTATAATCCAAGGGAAATAAATCAAGACTCTAATACAATGATTAAAGGCATTATTGGAAGACCTACAAAGGCACCCGAATAAAATTATTTAATCTAAATCTACTGTATTCTTACACATGTCCACATCCCAGCCCCAAATCCACACATTTTCTCATACGTGTGTTTGAAGTTGCGTTGGAAGGGGATAAACTAAATTAGTTTCTGTTGAGCCAAATGCTTTCTGGCATGAATTATGCATCATCCGTGTAAGCTACAGAACTTAAAAGTACAAATAAGTAAATGTCACTTCTGAGTTTTCCTCAAAGAGCATTCTGATTTGAAGCATACTATGGACATAAATACTGCAACTATTCTTTTAAATGTCAAAGAATGCAAAATTTACTCTTTATACATAAAAATCTCTCTCTCTCTCTTTCTCCTCTCTCTCTCTTTACCTCTCTCTGTCTTCTGGATCTCGATATAGTATTCATGAAGATTAGTATCAGTAATGAGCTTAGAAAATTCAGTAATTTTTGTTCCATGATGTTACAATGTGAGCACTTGGTTTGGCTGTGTGACTTATGAACTAAATTACAAACTACCAGAATTATAAGAAAAAGGTATATCTATAACGATTACCAATACCTACCAAAATAAGTACATTAAATCTAGCTTTATACACAGCGGGAGCTAAATGTAAATTCTAAGACCTTGGTCTTGCTAGGAATACTGGAACGAAAAAGCCCCCAATATTTTAGAGATATTTATATCATAGGCTTAATGGTCAAAATGTCATGCGATATTTTCTCATTATTCCTCCACCCCCAAAGATTTTGATTGATTTGAGCTCCATTCCATTGGGAGGATAATCTCTGAGCAAATGATTTTGGCAGGCAAGATAACTGGTGTGTTTCACCCGACAACTGCCTTTGAAAAACAGACTGCTAAGTTGCAGTGGTGTGTTCCCCAGGAATAAGATGATCACGTCTCAATCCAACAAATGCCAAAAATCGGGTTATGTACATAGGTTGGTTTTAGCCATGAAAGTCTTTGTAAGACATCATTTTCACCCAGGCATTTGTAAGGGCAGGGATAAGATCATTTCCTGAGTGTGCGTCTCAAAAGTTACCATCATCCTTTGCTTTTCCATCCAGGGTGTAACTATGTGTGTGAGGCAGGCCAGAGGCTCAAAGCCAGAGTAGTGCTGAGCTGTGGTCAGGGGCAGAAAGAAAACTAAGAGCTGGTGTTTTCCTTAAATGCTCTGCCTCTGTGCCTTGCACTGTTGATCTTCCACTTTGGCTGTGGGAGAAGTGGCGGCGGGAGATCCTGTGAGTATATACATGATTTGTGGGAAAGTGCAGGATTAGTGGATGTTGTCTTATCTTCCCTTTTTTTTTTGAGACAAGGTCTTGTGATCATAGTTCACTGCAGCCCCAAACGCTGGGCTCAAGGGATCCTCCTGTAGCCTCCCGAGTAGTTAGGACTACAGGGGCATCCCACCATGCCCAAATAATATTTTGATAGAGACGGGGGTCTCACTATGTTACCCAGGCTGGTCTTGCTGTCTTGGGCTTCAGTGATCCTCCCGCTTTGGCCTCCCAAAGTGCTGGGATCACAGGCATGTGCCATGCCACCTGGCCGGTCTATGCTTTCTTAATCTTGTGCTTTTAAGCCATGATTATCCAAAGCAATGGAACTAGAGTAAGAATCCGTCTCAATCAACGTCTCTTTTTTGGAATGTCCTTTCTTCTTCCTACAAATCCAAGTACTCAGCATCTCATTTCCAGCCCCAGCCTCTACAGGAAGCGCACCCTGGTTCCCGGCTTACCTCCTTTCCCTGGAACCCTCAAGCACTGTGAGTCGGGCCTGCATCATTTAACCATCAGCTGTGCTTGTTTGCATGTTCAGTGTGAATCTTGTTTTCCCAGTGAGGTTAGGACTGCCTTGAGTGATGGGAGCATTTCTTATATCCCTCGACCTGACTTCCCTCACCATCCAAGAGGGTACACACGCATTGGAAAAATGTTGAGCCACTCACTGGTTGGAACCGGAGACACTAATGTCAGATTCATGTGCAGCTGGCCCTTGTTAGCTGGGGAGAATCTGATGACTCAAGGGTCTACCCGAAGACACAGCAGGCTCAGGAATCCCAGCCACGCCGCGAACCGGAACATTCACCTGGGGTAGCATCCAGGTGTGGCCAAAGCCTGAGATCCTTCTGACTGCAATCCACCATGGCCCTGTGGGTTCTTCAGTAAAAAAAAAGTGTTCAACTAAGCCAAAGTCTGAGTGTGTGTCGGGGGGGCGGGGGCGGGGGGCGGGCGAGGGACGGAAGGGTGTACAGGGTTAGTTGTAATCATTTTATAGGACAATTAAAAGCCAGAAATAAGTAATGCAAATTGTGAAATGTATGATATGACGTTTTAGTGTCTGAAATGATTAAAAAGTTACAAATTATTAAAAGGATAGAAAATAAAAGCAATCAAAATAATGCTCCTTCACAGACATTGGAAGGACTGAAGGGGTTTTCCAGGAGCTCATGGGGCTGGCTTTATGCAAAATGACCTTGTTTGAGCGTTGTTTTAGGATTCAGAACATTGGGTAGGGGTGAGTGAGCCTGCTGCATCTGGGATCATGAAATGCTACCGACCTTGCTCTTCCTCTGAAACTCCCAAGGACACTTCTTTTCTTGTGTTTGTTTTTTTTTTTCCTTTTCCCCTACTTTCTTTTCTTTTTTTTCTCTTCTTTTCTCATTTTTTTTCTTTGTTTTTACCAACAAAGACACCATGCTCATTTCTGCCTGTTATTTCTTTATCCTTCTCCCACACCCCTGCCTGAGGTCGGTCTCCAAATTTCTTTTTTGGAAGTAGTATTACATTTTTTTTGTAGTTTAAATTGCACTCTATAAGGGTCACCCTTTTTAATGCGCAGGCCTGAGTTTTCACTGGGTGATCACTACCACAATCAAGAAACAGAAAACGGATGGGCACGGTGGCTCATGTCTGTAATCCCAGGACTTTGGGGCCAAGGTTGGAAGATTGCCCGAGGCCAGGAGTTTGAGACCAGCCTGGCTAACACAGCGAGACCCTATCTCTACAAAAAAAACACAAAAAAATTAGCTGGGTGTGGCGGTGCACATCCATAGTCCAAGCTATTTGGGTGAGGTGGGAGGATTGCTTGAGCTTGGGAGGTCAAGGCTGCGGTGAGCTGTGATCACACCACCTCACTCCAGCCTGGGTAACAGGTCAAGACCCTGTCTTTGAAAAAAAAAAGAAAGAAAAGAAATAGAAAGTCTTACCACTCTCCCCAAATTCTCTTGTATCATTTTGAACTCAACCTCTAACCCCACTGCCAGGCCCTGGCAACCTCTGGTCCACTTTGTGTCTCTGGAGATGTATCTTTTCCAGAATGTCATACACATGAAATCATAAAGCATGGAACTTTTTGGATCTAACATCTTTCTTATACCAGAAAGCATTCTGATTTATGTTTTCACAGGAGTGTTACATTTTATTGAAGAGTAGTAATCCCACGTCCACACATACCACAGATGAAGAGCACAAGGCTGATTTCCAGTCCTCTGTGATCACGAATAAAGCCATTACGAAGATTTGCCTACTGGCTTTTTGCGTGATCACTTATTTTCATTTCTTTTGAGTAAATGTCTAGAATGGAATCTTTGGATCATCGGGTTATAGGGTGTTGAATCATGTAGGAATCTGTCAAATTATTTTTCAAAGTGGCTGTGTTATTCTGCATACAAACCAGCAATGTGTGAGGGTTCCAGTAGCTCTGGGTCCCTCCCAGAGCTAGATACAGAATGTTCTTTCTTTTTTTCTTTTTTTTGAGACAGAGTCTTGCTCCTTCACCCAGGTCCTTCCCTGGCTAGGAAGGAAGCTTGGGTGTCCTGAAGGTCCAGCTACATTGCCTCTGCTGAAATGGGGCTTACCCCGAGTCCCCAAGTCCAGGGCAGCTCTTTTCTAATATGTACATTTATTGATATAATTTTCCTTTCAAATATGGCTCTAGCTGCCTTTTGTTGTTGTTGTTGTTGTTGTTGTTGTTGTTGTTTTTGAGACAAAGTCTCACTCTGTTGCCCAGGCTGGAGTGCAGAAGCCTGATCTCAGCTCACTGCAACCTCTGCCTCCTAGGTTTGAGTGATTCTCCTGCCTCAGCCTCCTGAGTAGCTGGGATTACAGGCAAATGCCACCATACCTGGCTAATTTTTGTATTTTTAGTAGAGACGGGGTTTCACCATGTTGGTCAGGCTGGTCTTGAACTCCTGACCTCAAGTGATCTGTCTGCCTCGGCCTCCCAAAGTGCTGGGGTTATAGGCATGAGTCACCACACCAGGCCTGGTACCGCTATTAAAGGACAAAAATAACATTCTAATGGAAGTGCAGGAGTGTCTCTTTGTGATTGTGACTTGCTTTTCCCTAATGACTAATAATGATCAGCATTTTTATGTGCACATTTGCATCTTTTTTATTAGAGTATCCATATATTTTGCCCTTTTTTATTTGGATTTTTGTTTTTTATTATTGAGGTTTCAGAGGTCTTGACGTACTCTGAATACAAATCCTTTACAAGTATGTGCTGGCAAACATCTCCTCCCAGTCTGTGCCTTGTCTTTTCATTCTCTTAACAATGTCACTCCCAGAGCGCAAAACTGAATTCTGATGAAAGTTAATTTCTTAATTTTTTTTTTATTTTATGAATCATGCTTTTGGTGTCTTATCTATGAAATATTTACCGAACCCAAGCTCACGAAGATTGTAGGTTCAGAGTTCATATTGGAGTGACTAAACACAAAGATTCTAAAATGTGAAGTATAAACTATTATAAAACACAAAACAACAGAAACAAGACTCTTATGTTGAACCCACATTGCCTGTATTTCCGTCTCCCCATGGCTCACTCATGAGTGATGGTCTTGGTACCAGGGGCCACAGAGCAAGCAATTCCAATGACAGTGAAGTTACAGGTTCCTCACTGTCTATGTGTACTCTCACGTAGCAGGAAGCCCTGCGTGTCCTCCCTCTCCTAAAACAATCATGCCCACGACACCCTGGCCCTTTTCTTTCCTTTTGACTTGCATCATTTTAGTGAACTAATATTTCATTTCTCTTGGGAACCAATGAACAAATTTCATTAGTTCATTGGGAGCTAGTGAACTAACACCTCATTTCTCTAGGGAACTAATATTGAGCATCTGCCTGAAGCTGAAGTTCCTCTTTGGAATCCAAGCCATCAGGAAACCTACAATTTGCAGAACTGTTTATAAAGAGTATTTACTTATATTTTCTACTTTAAAGGGAAAAGAAAAAAAATGTAAGTGAACCTTGTTGTGGACTGAATGGTGTTCCCCTCCAAATTCATATGTTGAGGCCCTAACCCACAGTGTGACAGTTTTGGGAGTTTGGACCCTTAAGGAGGTCATTAAGGTTGATTAATGTCATAAGGATGGGGCCCTAATCCAATAAAGATTGGTTTCTTTATAAGAAGAGGAAGACAGTTTGAGAGGCCGAGGCAGGCTGATCACTTGAGGTCAGGAGTTGGAGACCAGCCTGGACAACATGGTGAAACTCCGTCTGTACTAAAAATACAAAAATTAGCTGGGTGTGGTGGTGGGCACCTGTAGTCCCAGCTACTCAGGAGGCTGAGGTGGGAGAATCACTTGAATCCAGGAGGCAGAGTTTGCAGTGAGCTGAGATCGAACCACTGTGCTCCAGCCTGGTGACAGAATGAGATCCTGTCTCAAAAAAAAAAAAAAAAAAAAGAGGAAGAGACACCAGAGATCTCGCCCCATACATGCACAAAGCAAAGGCCATGCGAGGACACAAGGAGAAGGTGACCATTGACAAATCAGGAAGAGAACCTTTATTAGAAACCAACCCTGACAGCACCTTGATCTCGGACTTTCAACCTCCACAACTGTGAGAAAATAAATGTCAGTTGTTTCAGCTGCCCAGCTATAACAAATATCTAATTTTCTTTAAGATTTTTAAAGGGTAGGCGGGCTTTCTTCTTCTTGGCAAAGTCTGTCCCTGTGTGAAGACAATGGAAGTTCTCTTATCCTGGTGACCCCTATTAACAAATGTCTAACCACTTAAACTAGAAATAATTGACACATGGTTCATATACATTCAACTTTAGAAATACAATCACAGGACTGACGAAAACATCCACACACTTCACACCTGGATCCACATAGTGCCTGGGATCTGTGATGAATAACTCTTTACAATCTTTTAATTATTTTTAGAATTTCATTATTAGATAGCACTTTATTTTCCTATTACGGGAGTTATTTTGTCAAATATAAACATTCTAACGATGTTCCACTTTTTGTAAGTTTGTTTTGGCACGTCTTGTCTTCCTTTCTGCCATTCCCGGATCTTGGTGAAAGGCCCTTGGCTTGGTGCATTAGGCCACGTGCGTGTTTAAAAATAAACAGCATTGCTTTTGCTTGTCATTTGTTCCAATATTTAGAAACATCCATCAGTAATGTGAAAAAAAATACTAAATAAAAATCATCTTTTAAAATAAAGGCATTTTTGGTATTGGTGCTCCCAGGGGAGCCAATTAACTGGAAATGATGAGGAACATTTCCAGCTCTCCACTCCTGTCTTATTGCTTCTCCTCTGACACACCTCTGGCCTGGGCAGGTGGAGGAAGGTGTCATTCATGGTCTCTGATTTCCCAGTAGACAACGGACAGCACTGTCAACCCTGGTCACGTAACATGGAGGAGCTTTACAGCAGTATTTTTTTTCTTGATATATAATATTTGCACCTATTTATAGGTACTTGTGATATTTTGATATGTGCATAAAATACATCATGTTCGAGTCAAGGGATTGAGGTTATCCATCACCTCGGTACAGCGGTGTTTAGTTCACTCTGCTTTAACCTTATTCTAACTATTTGTCCTGAGAATGCACTAGGTGTGTCTTATTTGTTCTAATATACACATATATTTTTCATTCCATGACAATTCACATATTTCTTGGGTTCTCCGTACCCCAAGCACTGGGTAAGTCGACAGACCCAGATCCTGCCCTCAGGAAACCTGCAGTTGAGGGATTGGATAGTGTGGAATGCTCTGTGTAGGTTTGGATGTATCTCTTGGTGTGCCTCTGACCCCTGTCTAGTGTGAGCTTTCCCAGGGCAGGGAGTGTGTCCATCTTTCCATACTTGGTGTTCAGCCCAACATTAGGTAGACTGATGGTACCCAGCAGAAGAAATGAAAGAATGAACCCACCTCTGTTCTTTACGAGATGTGTGACTTGGATAATTTCATGCAAACTCTTTGCACTGTTCTTCCTCATTTGAAAATCAAGGATAATAGTGGTGATCTCTTAGGGTTCTGGTGAGGATTGGTGAGCATAAATGATAGGACTCAGACCTTGTAGGTATTAATAACTCTTGTGTTGTGTGGCCCATAACTCCTGCTATGAGAAATGTTCCACAACCCTACATGCAATAAGGTTATCAGCAGCCTACATGCTTTGTGACACTTCTAAGATTTACTTTATCTCTGAGAGAGGACCCAGAGAGTTTGCAAGATAACGATGGATTAAATAAGGTAGGTGTTTATTTTCTTTTCTGTAAAAGTGGTCTAGGTTGGGGAAATCCACAGCAGATAAGGCAGCTCCATGCTGTTACAAGGACTTGTGCTCCTGGCTGCTTCTTAGCCACCATTATTCAATAATGAACATGAATTCCTACTCAAGGTCACTTCAGGGCCCACAGTGGCTGTGGAAACTTTAGCCATCCCATCTGTTTTTTAGGCTGGCATAAAAACTGAATGGGAAAGACAAAAAGATTCCTTCTAACTGAATTAGCTCCTTTCTCCAGAGACTTACCAAGCATTCTTTACGACATTTTCATTGTATCTCACAGAGCTAAAGTCAGTCATGTGGCCAGCCATACAGATATACAAAGGAAGATAGAAAAAAATTGTGTGTGTTTTTAAAAAAGGTATCAGTTGCCTTTTACCCAGTGAAAATGTGAGGTTCTATTGCTTTAAAACATAGAATAGATATTGGCAGGTGCATCAGTGAGAATATTTCTAATTGCAGAATCTAAAGTCTGTCTGAAGGTAGGTCCGGGACCAGGGTTTTAAATCCAGTGACTCCAGGGCCGGGCAGAGGGAGAGAGGCAGAGTGCGACAGCAGACAGCAGTGCAGTGCCGTGTGGAGAGCTGAGCTGTGTTTCAGGCTGAAAGAAGCAGGTCTCACTTGCACGACTGCATTCCCAAATCAAATGAAATCAAAAACAATATGCGCAGTGGTGGCTGAATCTGGTCTGACTCGCGCATTTATAGTTAATGTAAATACTCGTGTGTTATACTGTATTTTTCAAATATTGTGTCCATAGTTTTTCATTGTGGTGGCCATTGAGGTTTTATTTTAAACTCATGGATATAAAATGTGAAGACCCCCAATTGTAGATTACCGTAATAGTTCTCAGCTGGATGACCTCTCTTGGGCTCGAAGGGTCGTTGGGTAATTTGAGTGAGGAACATGGCTAGATTGGTAGCTGGGAAGAGCCATGTGTCAATGTCCAGGCTGATGGAGTCAACGCCACTCGGCCCCAGCCCATTGCTGCTGCAGAAAGACGAGTCCAGTGCAGACAGGTATTCGAATGTTTCAAGAGAGACAAGAAATCTTGATTCTAATCATACCAATGATACTTACGGCTGTTGGTTGAATTGTGTTCAAGGAAAGATAGGTTAAAAATTTAATTCCAAGTACCTGTGAATGTGATTTCTTGGATTACTGATCCTGGAAGGCCAAAGTGTTATGACTCATGTAGAACAAAGGATTAACCTACAAGATGAAATTCACCCATAGAGAAACTGCTTTTGATTAATTACAGTTTAAACGCTCTATTTTTTTTTTCTTACCTAACTTGATGCTAAGGGTAAAAATCAAAGTACTGCATCAACTGGGCAGATCACATCCCAGAATCTCAGGATTTTATTTTTGGAAGAGACGTCCCCACTCCCAGTTCCTACCTCTCCCCATAACTCATTTAGATTCACGTCATCAAAAATAATATTTTTCTATTCCACTGATCTCGTCTCGGCAACTTGCTTAGCAAACAATGCTTTTCTTCTCTGAGGGCTTCTCGGAATTGTATTTGCCAACATCAGCTCTAGGTAGCACCTAGAAATGGATGTATTTACTTGCAAATGTGCTTGTAACTGCTTTAAAATGATTACTATGGCCTCAGTCTCAAATCCTTCCTTTTACATTCCTTTGCCATATTCATAATTTCTGGGAAAGATCTCTTTAGAGGACTTGCACTTTTATTGGGCCAGAAAAAAAAACTTAGCATGACCTACATTTCATCTGTCACCTTTTGTATATTTTTGTCATGAATGCAAAATATTAGAGTGATTCAAGATCATGCTGAGTAGTAAAATGGAAAGAGGTAAATGGCAGGATAGTTGCTTTTTTATGTTCTGACTAAATAGACTCAAAGGAATCCAGGGGCATTTCGTAATACAAAATAGAAACTACAAGCAAAAGATACAAGAATATGTATTATGTTATTAAACAGCAAAGTAGGTGAGTAAGAAGGAGAATATTGATGGAGTTAACCCAGTCAGCACCTATGCCACCGTAGCCACTAACGAGACCAGACATCAAAGGAGATGAGTCTTGGAGTAACATGTCCTCAGCTGGAGACATTCAGCATGGCCTTCCTCTTTAGGGGAAGTAGCTGGAGTCTGGACTGGGAGAGAGAGAGTAGAAGCACCCCCCAGGCTGGGCTCCTTCATGTTCTTTGGGGGCTCAAAGGTAATGTGTGTCACAGAGCTTTGCTTTGACGCCTCTCAGCCTCAGAGCATAGAGGACGGTTCTGGCCACTGGCTACCTTCTCCCAAGGTCAAGGACGTGAAACTGGCATGATGTGCACTGACAATTAAATGTTCGCAAAACCCTTGGTTTTTCTTTGGAGGAAACTGGAACCCATAGAGGTGAAAAAAAAAAAAAAAAACCTTACCCAAGATCACAGAGCTCATGAGGGATCTTGGATTTTAATTTTAGGAGAGGTCAAAAAAACAATGAGTTTGCTGTAGGGGTTGATTTTTCCACCTGTGAGGAGCCTGTTGGGAGGACAAGGGCAGGTATGAGGAGGTCGGTTTGAACTTCGTTTGCTTTTTACCAGCGGTGTGACCTTGGGCAAAGGATGAGCTTTCTCTCTGCCTGAAGTCCCTCACCAGTGACATGGGGTCCAGTGGAAGCTCCATTTTATGGGTACGTGGAGAAACTTAAATGAGATGCTGTGCATGGGGTCAGGCTCGTGGCTGGCCCTGCATACAGGAGTTCCCACTCTTCACTGTACATGAACATAATGGCACCCAGCCCTATAGCCCTCCCAGCGGCAGGGAACACGTCCCCATACATGCTTTTGTGGTTGAGCTTTTTTACATTTTTACCCATGGGTTACGGTTTTAAATCAGGCCTTGAGTTAGCAAAGGACATAAATTGGCCCTTTTTTCTTTTCTATGAAGGAATCCAAGACCGTGACCTTCTCTAAGAAAGTCTCCTCTATCTCAATGTTTCTTACCATCTACAAGTATTGTTGTAGTTGAGGCTGGAATGTTACTGCTTGACAGTGAGACTCAAGGATCTTGAAAATAAGGGGAAAGGTTTGCAGACGGCAAGGACCCTGAACTCCTTGGAATGAACATGACTGAGTCACTGAGGAGCTCCCATGCTCCAGGCTCTGCCATCTCATGTAATTATCACCTCATAGAATCCAGAAGGGAGTTGCTACTATCTATGCCTTTGCAGAGGGTGGATGTGAGAAGGAGAAGCCGCTGGAGGTGGAGAAGATGTGCAGGACTGCAGGTAGAGCTGGGGAAAAGGCACAGCCAGGACACAGCCCAGACCGTCTGCCTGAAGGCCCCAGAGAAGCTCCTAACTGCCGTGTCATCCTGCCTTTCAACAAGGGAGAAAAACACAGGTTCACCTGTGCACAGATACACACATCACAAAGCAAAGCATACACATACATCCATCACACATGTACACATGACTCACACAACACACGCAGCCACATACAGACACACACTCCTCACTCATAAATGTATGTGTACGCACAGATGCACACATGCACCACACACACACATGCATTCATGACACATGTACACATGACTCACACAATGTATACACCCACATACAGAGACACACGTCTCACCGATAAATATATGCATACACACAGATGTACACATGCACAGATACATGCACTATACATACACTCACATACACATGCATTCATCACACATGTACACACGACTCACACAATGTACACACGACTCACACAATGTACACACCCACATACAGAGACACACATCTTACCCATAAATATATGCGTACACACAGATTCACACATGTACAGATACATGCACCACACATGCACAAACATACACATGCATTCATCACACATGTACACATGACTCACACAATGTACACACGACTCACACAATGTACACACAACTCACACAATGTACACACCCACATACAGAGACACAGGTCTCACCCATAAATATATGCATACACACAGATGCACACATGCACAGATACATGCACTATACATACACTCACATACACATGTATTCATCACACATGTACACACGACTCACGTGACATACACACCCACATGAAGACACACACCTCTCACCCATAAACATATGTGCACACACAGATGTACATATGCACAGATACGTGCACCACACATAAACAAGCATACATGTGCATTCATCACACACATACACACGACTCATACAACGTACATGGCCACATACAGACACATACCTCTTACCCATAAATATATGCATACACACAGATGCTCATATGTACAGATACATGAACCATACACTCACATACACTTGCATTCATCACACATGTACACAACTCACACAATGTACACACACACACAGACACATACCTCTCACCCATAAAGTATGAGTAGACACAGATGCATGCATGCACATACACATGCATTCATCACACATATACACACCACTCACACAACATACACACCCACAGACAGACACACACATCACACCCATAAATGTATGCGCACACACACAAATGTATGCATGCACACACATGTATAGATACAAGCACAACACACTCATAAAGATACACACATACATCGCACCCATATTCATAAATCACACGATATACACACCCACATACAGACACATTGCACTCACCCATAAACCCTCACATACACAGATACACACATTCCAGTACATGCAGCACACACACTTGCAAACACAGAGTCATCACACACATGCACACGACTCACACAATGTACACACCCGTGTATAGATACTACATACCACTCACACATAAACACAAACATACATGTAGGTACACACACATGGATACACACTACAAAGACATCTCCACATACACATGTGCCACACAGACTCACACATACGTATTCAGTACACATACATACTTCTGTTCATGCACACACACTTTTACACGCTCATATGCTCACTCCACCACACATAAACCACACATTTACACATACTAACACATGCACACACACTTTTACACGCTCATATGCTCACTCCACCACACATAAACCACACATTTACACATACTAACACATGCACACACTCACACCCATAAACAGAAGCTCGCACACACAGGAATCACACGCGAACATGCACACACGGGTATTGCCAGCCTGCACGCTCCCAAGGAGGTGCATACTCCTGTGTAGATATGTGAAGAGACTGCACCCCATTTTGCACCCTTGCTCGTGGCCAGGTTTTGGGGATGGCTCCCCTATTTAGACTCTTCCTCTCACGAAGCTGAAAGGAAACGTTCACTCAGGGCTTTCTCTCATCACTGTAGGCTCTGAACTCCCTCGCCCTTCAGGTCAAATAACCTGTACCCTGCTGGTTCCGGGAAGCTCTGTTATCACAGAAAAACACACCCGCTGCTCCAGCCCTGTGGGAATATGGCACCGCATCTGCCTGTGGTCTCTGTCCAAATTTCCAAAGACAATGAAAAGTAATGGTGACGATGATGTCGATGATGAAGAAAACAATAATAAGTGAGAAGAATCGCTCACTAGGTCCCAGGCACATTGCCAAGTGGCTTACATATTGTCTTCTCCTATGATAAGTATTTTTAGCCCTTCTTTCATAGATGAGTAAATTAAGGTACAGAGATGACAAATAATTGGCCCAAATCCAATAGCCAAGAAGTCACAAAATCAAGATTCTCAACAGTTCCCTTTGGGTCTGATCCTAGAGTTGTACCCTTCCCCATTCCATGGCATTAGGGAGGCGGAAGGAAACTCCCTTTCTGCTTCCTGGAATCCAGGCTGGCTTGGTGACTTGCCAACCACAGAACGCTGTGGAAGGGACATTCTGGGGCTTCCCATCTCCAACATAAGAAGCTAAGAAGGCTGCAGCTTCCACCGGGCCTCTTGGGCTGCGTACTCTTGACACTCCTGCTCTGAGAACTAAGCAGGCATATTTCATATCAAAATAGTAAAGAACTTCCTTTCCAAAGGCAGGACTTGCTTCTGTGAGGTACTGAGCCACCCGTCCCTGGAGGAAAGCAAGAACAGAGCAGATCAGAGCCCAGGAAGACATCTTGGATGATGGGTGAGTGCGATCGGCTATGTGGCCCGAGTCTCATATTCGCAAGAGACTTCACATGCAACTTTTGAAGTTCAGAACCAGGACGCAGACACTGAAATGACTGAGGGAAGACATTTATCAGAAGTTTCCTCCCATAGGGCTCATGGCCAGACTTCATCACGTGCAGGGGTCATGTGATCTTACCACATTAAGTTACTACACTCACGTCACTGTGCACTCTGTGGGAGTGTGTCCCCATGTCAACTTGTAAATATATAAGTGTATTCTACATTACTTCAAAGCCCGTTTTGGAATTCCTTCATTAAAAAAAAGAAGTTTTTGGCTGGGCGCGGTGTCTCACGCCTGTAATCCCAGCACTTTGGGAGGCTGAGGCGGGCGGATCACGAGGTCAGGGGATCGAGACCATCGTGGCTAATGTGGTGAAACCCCGTCTCTATTAAAAATACAAAAAAAATTAGCCAGGCATGGTGGCGGGCGCCTGTAGTCCCAGTTACTCGGGAGGCTGAGGCAGGAGAATGGCATGAACCCGGGAGGCAGAGCTTGCAGTGAGCCGAGTTCTCACTACTGCACTCCAGCCTGGGTGACAGAGCAAGACTCCATCTCAAGAATAAATAAATAAATTAATTAATTTTAAAAAAGACATTTTCTTAGAGCCTTAAAAAGTTATTGGGGGCTGAGTGCAGTGCCTCACGCCTGCAATCCCAGCACTTTGGGAGGCTGAGGCAGGTGGATCATCTGAAGTCAGGAGTTTGAGACCAGACTGGCCAACATGGTAAAACCCTGTCTCTACTAAAAAAAAAATACAAAACATTAGCCAGGTGTGGTGGTGGGCACCTGTAATCCCAGCTACTCGGGAGGCTGAGGCAGGAGAATAATTTGAAGCCAGGATGTGGAGTTTGCAGAGCTGAAATCATGTCATTGCACTCCAGCCTGGGCAACAAGAATAAAACTGTCTCAAAAAATAATAATAATAAATAAAAATAAGTAAATAAAATTTATTGAGCCCTCCCTTTGTGCATCCTCTGAGAGGTGATGGGCTGGATGACCAGACGGTGTGGTTGTGCTGGAGGGGACTTCAGCGTGGAATGAGGGGTGACCTGCTGGTGCACCTTTCTGCTCTCAGCCGCTGTGGTCTTCGGAGATGAGACGAGGCAGATGCAGTGAGATTGTGCAGATAACGTCTCCATCAGGGGATGAGTTGCTATAGCACCCAGAGTGATTTCAGGAACAAAAAGGGTCATGCCCTAGCCTGTCTTCAATGGCTCACAGCAACCCGTATTGCCTCATCACCCTATTCTCCAATATTCCTCTAATATCTTCCATTGTGGAGACATCCAACATAAAGTAGAGTAGAATTGATTCAAAAACACTGCTTGAACTGCCTAAATTAGAATCATTCTTAGCTTCTCAACATACAAATATAAGATAAAGGAAAAGAATGTTGTTCCCCTCCCTGTGTCTATGTGTTCTCATTGTTCAACTCCCACTTCTGAGTGAGAACATGTGGTGTTTGGTTTTCTGCTCCTGCGGTAGTTTGCTGAGAATGATGGCTTCCAGCTTCTTCCATGTCCCTGCAAAGGACATGAACTCATTCTTCTTTATGGGTGCACAGTATTCCGTGGTGTACATATGTCACATTTTCTTTATTCAGTCTTCCATTGATGGGCATTTTGGTTGGTTCACACCAGGGCTTGTCAGGAGGGAGGGGTGGGGAGGAAGGGGCGAGAGAGCATTAGGACAAATACCTAACGCATGCGGGGCTTAAAACTTAGATGACGGGTTGCTAGGTGCAGCAAACCACCATGACACATGTATACCTATGTAACAAACCTGCACGTTCTGCACATGTATCCCAGAAATTTAAGTAAAATTTTTAAAAAAGAAAAAGAAACTGCATTAAAAAATTAAACGAAGTTATGAATATATGTTTTTTGTTTAATCAGCAACCCCTCTACTATTCTGGTAGAAGCTGCTCAACTTGCTTCAAGGACCCAGACTCCCTCCCTCCCAGTCTGTGTGTTGGGGCCTAAAGGATGCTCACTCACCCACCTTTCCTGGCTCCAGAGCTGTTTACACTTCCCAGAATGTTTTTTTTTTTTTTTTCCTGTTTGTTTTGTCTTCTGCTTATAGGTGAGATCTTCCTGGGGTTCTTGCTGTACCTGCTGACAAGGGGCAGCTCTCTCTAAATGCCACGGAGCTGGAAGGCTGCAGCCTGGAACTTGCTGCAGCCCACCCAGGCAAGCAAGAGATGACATAGTTTCAGCACCTGTATCTATGGCACCCAGAAGCCAGATCCAACCCCCCAGCCCTTATCTTTGACCTTGAGCCAGTCTGAATTGGTAACTGGAAGTCACTTATCTACCAGATTCAACTATCAGGATGTTACTAATAAAAAATGACTCCAAAAATGAAAATGTGTTTCACAATATTTTCATGCAAAGACTTCAGGATCTATTTATACTCGACACCAACCATCTTGGTTATCTGATTTTTTAGTTCTCAGCAGCTGCTAAGCTGTAAATTAGGAGAGGATGCTAATGGTAGTCACACGGAGAGTAAGGAGAGTGATGGTCTAAGGGAGGAAAAAGATCTGAATAGACATTTTTCAAAAAAGACTCAAATGGCCAAAAGTTGGAGCTTGGATAAGTCAGTAAGATTTCCAAGCATGGAGCTTGCATGAGTCAGCAAGGTTTCCAAGCATGGAGCTTGCATGAGTCAGCAAGGTTTCCGAAGCATGGAGCTTGACTTGGGAATGGGTTGGGAGCATTTGTAGGGAGATAATTTCTTTTCCTTTTTTTAAATATGAAGAAATGGGCTGGGTGTGGTGGCTCATGCCTGTAATCCCAGCACTTTGGGAGGCCGAGGCAGGTGGATCACTTGAGCTTAGGAGTTTGAGACCAACCTGGGCGACATGGTGAAACCCCATCGCTACCAAAAATTACAAAAATCAGCCAGATGTAGTGGCTCACACCTGTAGTCCCAGGTACTCAGGGGGCTGAGGCAGAAGGATCCCTTGAGCCCGGGAGGTGGAGGTTGCAATGAGCTGAGATCGTGCCACTGCACTCCAGCCTGGGCGACAGAGTGAAACCCTGTCTCAAGAAAACAAAGAAAAAGAAAAAATATTCAACATCTCTATGCCTCAAAGAAATACAATTCAAAACTCCAATGAGACATCATGTCACCTCAGTTAAAATGGCTTGTATTTGAAGGACAGGCAATAGCAGATGCTGGTGAGGATGGGAGGAAAGGGGAACCCTGGTCCACAGGTGCAACATATGTTAGTGCAGCCACTGTGAAGAGCAATACGGAGGTTCCTCAAAAAACACTAAAAGCAGAATTACAGTATGACCCAGTAATTTGACTACCAAGTGGGGTATCCAAAAGAAAGAAGATCAATAAATCAAAAAGATTCCTGCACTCTCATCTTGATTGCAGCACTATTCACAATAGCCAAAATGTGGAATCAACCTGAGTGCCCATCAATGAATGAATGGATACAGAAACTGTGATATAGATGCAGGATGGAATATTAGCTGTAAAAAAGACTGATCGAGTCATGGGCAGCAACATGGATAGAACTGGACGTCATTATGTTCAGTGAAATAAACCAGGCACAGAAAGACAAATATTGCATGCTCTCATTCATATGTGGGGGATAAAAACAGGCATCTCATGAAGATAGGAAATTGGTGGTTACAAGAGCCCAGGAAAGATAAGGACGAAGGTAGATAAAGAGGAGTTGATTAATGGGTACAAATATATGGTTTGCTAGAAGAAATAAGACCTAGTGTTAGATAAATCAGCAGGGTGACTATAATTTACCATCATCTATTTTATTTTTCAAAATAGTTAGAAGAGGCCGGGCGTGATGGGTCACGCCTGTAATCCCAGCAATTTGGGAGGCCGAGGCAGGCAGATCACCTGAGGTCAGGAGTTTGAGACCAGCCTGGCCAACATGGTGAGACCCGGTCTCTATTAAAAATAGAAAAATTAGCCTGGCATGGTGGTGCACCCCTGTAATCCCAGCTACTCGGGAGGCTGAGGAAGGAGAATGGTTTGAACCCAGGAGGCGGAGGTGGCAGTCAGCCGAGATGTTGCCACTGCACTCTGGCCTGGGCAACAGACTGAGACTCCCTCTCAAAAAAAAAAAAAAAAAAAAAAAAAAAAGGAAAAGAAATTCTCTTCCTACAAACCCTCCCAACCCATTCCCAAGTCAAGCTCCGTGCTTCGGAAACCTTGCTGACTCATGCCAGCTCCATGCTTGGAAACCTTACTGACTCATGCGAGCTCCATGCTCGGAAACCTTACTGACTCCTGCAAGCTCCGTGCTTGGAAACCTTACTGACTCATGCAAGCTCCATGCTTCGGAAACCTTACTGACTCATGAGAGCTCCATGCTTGGAAACCTTACTGACTCCTGCAAGCTCCGTGCTTGGAAACCTTGCAGACTCATGCAATCTCCATGCTTGGAAACCTTACTGACTCATGTAAGCTCCATGCTTGGAAACCTTGCTGACTCATATAAGCTCCGTGCTTGGAAACCTTACTGACTCCTGCAAGCTCCGTGCTTGGAAACCTTACTGACTCATGCAAGCTCCATGCTTCGGAAACCTTACTGACTCATGAGAGCTCCATGCTTGGAAACCTTGCAGACTCAAGCAATCTCCATGCTTGGAAACCTTATTGACTCATGTAAGCTCCGTGCTTGGAAACCTTGCTGACTCATGCAAGCTCCATGCTTGGAAACCTTACTGACTTATGCAGGCTCCGTGCTTGGAAACCTTGCTGACTCATGCAAGCTCAGTGCTTGGAAACCTTGCTGACTCCTGCAAGCTCCGTGCTTGGAAACCTTACTGACTTATGCAAGGTCCATGCTTGGAAACCTTACTGACTCATGCAATCTCCATGCTTGGAAACCTTGCTGTCTCATGCAAGCTCCGTGCTTGGAAACCTTGCTGACTCATGCAAGCTCCATGCTTCAGAAACTTTACTGAGTTACGCAGGGTCCATGATTCGGAAACCTTACTGACTTATGCAAGTTGTTGCTTTTCACTTGAGTATTTTTTGTAATGGGCACAAGAGGCACAAATATTTGGGAGTCATCCCCTAAATTTCTGAAATTCCAGGAAATTTTGTGCCTTATATGAAGAAAGGGAATTCTGCCTTTACAAAAAGTCGTCTTAATTCTACCAATTACGTAAACCTTTTACTCCCAACATTAAGGAAAAAAAAAAAAGCAATGACTTATACACAGAGTTGCACCCACAGTTTCCTTCTCCATTTATATTTCTCAGCTGCGTGTGCTTTGGACACAGTGTAATAGCTTGGGGATTAATTATGCCCTGCACATCCTTTGCAGGGTACATCTTGCCATCCAGAGGCAATGCTGGAGCGGGCAGTTGTCTGCGGGGAGGCCCTGGCTCACTCTGGGCCAAATAACAGGACTGATTGCAGCCAGCGATGAAACATCCTGTTTCTCCCAACCAGAAACAGGTAGAGGTGAGTGATGTCTCTGAGGGGCGAGTACAAGTCACACCATTTGAATTTTCCTCTCCTCTGTACCAACTGACAGCTGGCTTCTTTGTCCTCAGTGTTTGCTAACAGGGTAATTAGCAGGACACCTACCCCACCAACCTTACAGGCAGCTGAAGGCATCTCCCTTAGCAAACCGAGGAGCAGGGCAGTGTGAGCCTCAGAGCTCTTGAAGCTTGCGCAGAGCTGGCACAGAGCAGCGGGAACTGACAGGCAAAGTCATTTGAAACATATTTTCTTTCTGCAAGGAGAGAAGAGCCCCAGTGAGAGAGTGAAGCAGATGAAAAGATAACATGAAAACCAACCAAGCAACGAACAAACAAACAAAATAACCCATTTCAAGTTCTCGGAGCCTGGTCTCATTTCCAGCTGGAAATTACTGCTGCAGACTGCAGGGTGGTCCCTGCACTCCCTGTGTATATGATCTAGTGGTCGCTAATGTCATTAGAGAGAGAAAGACGTACACTGCTATGAGGTGAGTCCCCAGGAGTCAGGAATTTACCTGTGCCCTGGGGCAGGCACTGCCCTGGGGAGAGGAAGGAACTTCCTCATTAATTCATTCCACAGGGATGGATGCTGCCCTCAGCCTCTGCAGGGAGCTGTTCTGCGTGCTGGAGGTGGAGACGCCAGTGCCTCTGAGGGCCTCCTTTTTCTGACAGAGCTTGCAGAGAAGGCAGACATGAAATGGATGGTCACAGATGGGGTGGGGGTTACAGAAGGGGATGCATAGACAGCCAGGGAGTGCTCAGGGCTTGAATGAGGGAAATTGCAGAGGTGAGAAAAAGGGAACAGATTCCAAAGATATGAAGAAAGCGGATTTGTGAATGACTCTTGAATGTGACAATCCATCCTTGTGAGCAAGAAGACATGCGTTCTCAAGCCCATACATTGTGAACACCCTCACTAAAGCAGATTCTTCTTGGAAAATCACAACTGATACTGAGTCATCAACGATAGGAACAGGCAGCCTTACCAGGTTCAAAAGAAATTGATCATCAAGGACGCTTCACTAGATAGAATACAGCTACAGGGTCCGGAAGCCTGGGATCCAGGCCCAACGCGGCCACCCTTTGTGTGACCTCCAATCAATCCTGTCCAGATCAGTGGCTCTCAGTCCTCTGCGGTTAGAACGGAGAGCTTGAGAGAGTGCCGATGTCAGATCCCCACCGCTGGAATTCTGCTTTGTCACCCCGGCAGTTCTCAAGAGCAGCTCTGGCACTAAACCTGAAGCCGCAGACTGCTGCAGTAATAGTTGTTAGCATCCCCTGGGCAAAAGGAAAGAGATGCACCTCATGGAGACTGGGGTCAGACTGAGGGAAGAACTTTCAGAATTTAAATACAGAAGCTTCTATAATGCCTCATTCTAGGATATTGCTAAAAAGACTTCTTTAGTTGTGAGTAACATTAACCAGCTTGAGTCAGCTTATGAAAAAAGAAGGTTTTTATTAAAGAGCTGTGTTTGGGGGAGACCCAGGGCAAGTACACAGCCAGCCCCAGAAAGGACCCGGAGCCAGATGAAGGGGCTGACTTGCCTGTGTGTCTCCCCTCTGCTCACTCTCTCTGTGCACTGATCTACCTGGTCTCTCTGGGCACAAGGGAGAGGGTGGCTGTCCCAAGAACGCCTGGTTGATAATTACGCATTCTTCAGTTACCATCCGAGCAGACACTATCCCTGGTTCCCAGCTAAACCTGGGACAATGAAGGTGACTCACCCACCTATGGCCGTCGATCAGAGGAGATAGCCAGACAATTTCTTTAAAAGGATAAGTAAGTCAAATACATAGCATGCCAGAGAGCAACACATCCAATTGAAAAATAATACATGGGAGGACTACAGGGCCACTGGTGGTGAATGTGGCATTGGACTTTATGCACAGGGGTCAGTGAAAATAGTGAAAAAAATGATATAAATATATGTGTATATGGTATAAACATGATATATATGTATGCTATATTAGTTTATATATTTAGTCTACCTATACTACATAGTCTATACATACACACTATGTGTATATACTATATATGTGTATATAATGCTATATATACTCTATATATTTAATACTCTGTATACTATGTATATATAACACTATATATACTATGTGTATATGTAATACTAGATATACTATGTATATATTTAATGTAAGTAAACTAAATATATATACTAATATACCATACGTATATATAGCATATTTATATCATATATGTATGTTTATACCATACTTTTCACTATTTTTGCTGACCATGTGCATAAAGTCCAATGCCACTTATATTTAGTATACTTTTACTAAATATATATGTCACTTATATTTAGTATACTTGTACTAAATTTATATATACATGGCATATACATATACTAAATATATATGTGCTATATATATTATGCATATATACACACATGCATACACTTTGTATATATATTTAGTATAAGTATTTCCCATGAACTACTGGGGATATACTTATACTAAAACTATTTATTGTTAATCCAAAATTCACATTTAATCGGGTCTTGTATTTTTACTCTCTAAAGCTGACAACCCTTCTAACTTTAGAACTTTAATGACCTTGGTTGAGGAAGGCCTCACTGCTCCTTTTGAGTAAAGAGACCTGAAGGAGGCAGGTGCAGGAGTCCTGTGTGCCCCTGGGGAGGGGGATTTGTGAACAATGCCAGGCCCTGGGCAGAAGGGTCTTCGCGTGCTAGAGGAACAGGAGCGGCCATCCTGCTGTGACTGAGGAGTGAGGGAGAGGGCTGGGGAAAGGGGGAACAGTGGGCCCCGACGGGGTGAACCTGGGAGGCCGATGCCATGACCCTGGCCTTGACTCTGATGAGCTGGTCCCCCAGGGGAGGGGTCAGCAGAGGAGTGACACCATCTGGGTGGGCAGAGCTTAGGAGGCTCTGTCTGGCTGTTGGTTGAGAGATTCCACAGTCGGCTGGAGTAAGGACATCTGCACGGAGCACTTGAAGGGCCTGTACTGTCCCCTAAGAGACAGGCGATGGTGGCCAGGACCTGATGTCAACAGAGGCAACAGCGAGACGTGATCAGAGCCTGGACAGGACATAATGGCATCATTTGCAAGGTGTAGTGCAAAGCGAAAATGTGGGGCCTCTCGTTTAAAAACTATGAAGAAGTTCATGACCGTGATAGCAGAGCATTGAACCCCTTCCAAGCAAGGGACCCTTTGTGACCGCATGGACCGTATGACCAGGAAGCTGGCCCTGATGGCATCCACAGCATTTGTTCACAAACTGTAGCATGGGAGAGAAAAAGAAGACTCCAGCCTGATGAAATTAAGCCGCAGAGCTAGCGCGGACCGATGGGGGAGGAGGCTGTGCAAGACACATTCTCGAAGGGGGACTATTTCCACCAGGGAAAACAGCGGAACATCTTCTGGTCTTTCTAGAACCCAGTTAATTAAACATTAGCCATGCTAATCCCACAGTAATTTACAGTGCTCTTCAGCTCCACTATCCTCACCAACATGTGAAGTGGTGACAAGTTGCTTGCGGGTTGCACATCTGCATGCCGGTGAAAGAGGGTGCAAGGGTAATGTCAGATGTACTTAGTGACTTGCTGAGCATAATGTGATTTAAAAAATAATACTTTAAAATATCCTAATAAGTAAAACACTACATATTGATAGAAGCAATTAAAATTTTATAGATGCAAATAATGCCTGAACTAGAAGGGAACATTTTTCAACATAAAATTTGTGATTTATATTAGGCTTTTATGTAAAATATATATACAACTTCCTTTCCATAGGAAAGTAATTTTTAAGGTGAAGTAATTATTTTATAGGAAGCTACTGATTTTTATATTTTTTGGTATTATCCACATATTTTGTTTTATTGTTTTTAATAGTATACTTTTGTAGATTCTCTTGGGTTTTCTTAAAAGTAATTATATTGTCTGCAAAATAAATAATTTTGCTTTCTCTTCTTAGCCAATATTTATATATTTTGCTTTCCAAAAACTATAATGAGGGATTTTCTCCACAATAGTGACAAACATCATAAAATATGCAGAAATAAATAAGAATGAGATAAACATGTGTATGAATTATATGACGAAAACAATAGAACTCTGTTGAAGACTCATGTTATAGAAAGACTGCCCAATGACATGTACCTTCTCTGGGTGTGATTCAACATCAGGGAGAACTCCTTTCCCCCATGTTAATCTAAAAATGTGAGACAAACTCTGCTAGCATTCTAGTAGGATATTTATTGGATTTTCACAAAAAATTTTCAAAAGTTAACTTGATATAAGTTAAAAGTGAGAAAATTCACTGTTCTCATCTGTAAGATGGAGATATGACAGTGCACACTATATAAGGCCACTGAGGAAGAAATGAATCAAGCACCAACATGCACTGGAACAATAGCACACACTCAAACATGCAAACAGTTGATGTATTTTCACTGTGGTACAGGAACTTCTGTTCTTCTGAAAATGACCATGTCTTTCCATGAGTGGGATTGTTAATTTGCGTAGTTTTAAATTTTGGTTAAATTTAAATTTAAAAAAAAGTTGTACTTATATGGATAATAAGATTTTTGATGCTGAAAAAATACAAGTGAGAAAGTCCCAGAAAATGTTAAAGAACCACAAAAAAAAAAAAAAAAAAATTCAAGGGGTCAGCCTGGTTAGCCACTTAAATAAAAATTAAAGTTAGAGTAATTTATCCAACATTGTACTCATGCAGATATGGACAGGTCCATCAAGAAGAATATAGCCATGAAACCACTCCAAGTATATATGCAAATTTGGAACATTATGGAAATTAAATCACTTTGAAGGAAATTTAGGTTGTTATCTAATTATCAACTATATATTTAGAGAACAAGAAGCTGGCTTCTTACTTTATCCATGTCACCTAGCACAAATCAGATTGATTAAATTTTTAAATGTTCTTCATGAAACTGTTAGTATAGAAGAAAATTAGAGTGAGCAATACTTTTAAGTATAAGGCAAGATAGAACGGGCGCGGAGGCTCGTGCCTGTAATCCCAGCACTTTAGGAGGCCGAGGTGGGCAGATCACAAGGTCAGGAGATCGAGACCATCCTGGCTAATACGGTGAAACCCCGTCTCTACTAAAAATACAAAAAAAAAAAAAAAAAGTTAGCCAGGCATGGTGGCGGGAGCCTGTAGTCCCAGCTACTCAGGAGGCTGAGGCAGGAGAATGGCGTGAACCTGGGAGGCGGAGCATGCAGTGAGCCGAGTTGGTGCCACTGCACTCCAGCCTGGGCGACAGAGTGAGACTCTGTCTCAAAAGAAAAAAAAAAAAAAGACTGCAAGTTAATTGTAGGTAAAACAATGGGAAAATAATGCAACTCGAAGTTCAATGACAAGGGCACCCCAGGTTCAGCATCTGAGAGGTCAGAACTGGGTAAAGAAGGGCAGGGGGTGGGTCCAGTAATGGAGAAGGTGGTGCAAGAATGATCAGCTTCCTGGGCAAGCTCTGCTCTGTGGGTTTGGACTCAAGACCTGCTCCTGTCTCAATATTGCCATTTGCTGGTTGAGTATCCTTAGGCAACAATATTAAACTTCTTTGAGCTCACTTTCCTCCCCTGAATAGTGGAGGCATTTACTCCTGTTTGTTCACCATACAGGCCTATTCAGTCTCGCTTGAGTTCATGGATGTGAAAACTCCATGCAAACTGTAAAAGTTTGTAGGTTGCAAGAATAAGGGCCACTGTCCCCTTTAAGCAATGACCTTTACCTAGATTCAAGTCAGTTATAGACTTAGAGATGAATGAATTGCAGCAGGAAATGAGTTTACATTTCTAATTCCTTCAATGCGTTTAAATGAGTTGATTTAACTCTAACTGAAAATTCATTTAAATTCATTTGCTCCAAGTAAATACAAAAATGAATATTAGATACACTGGGGAAAGAAAAAACTTATTTAATTATATCTGCTCCATTCCCTGGGAGCAATCTTTGATTCCCCCAGGTAGGTTGATTCTTCATCCTTCAACCACTGTCTCTTCTGCCCTGGGGAAGTCACATTGAAATCAGCCAAACCTAGCATGTATAAAATAACTTTCGTGCTTGGCCCTGAGATGAGGTAGGGGTGAGCGAGGAAAGTTAGGAAGCATCTTATCAAAAATAAGCTTGTGGTAACAGGCACAAAAGTTACTCCAAAAGATTCAATAAAGTATGCCTCTTTCTACCCTTTCTTGCAATGTGTTTCCCAACTCTAATTCAACCAGCTAGGACATACTGCCCCAAAAGATGTCACTTATAGCAATCATTCAAATAAAAGGCAATTAAATCAATGTCGAGCTCAGCTTTTGTGTTTCAAAGTAGAACATTGAAAAGACAGAGCCAATGCTCTTGAGAGAAAAAAGGCTTTTTAGTTATAAGAACTTGAGCTTCCTGGAACTTTCGATTTTAGGTTCTGATCTAAACAATAAGTAAAAAAGAATGAGTTTTTCCAAACTCACTTGGAATTGACAAGATTCCATTTGCCTGGGGGAGAGGCAGTGCATAGTCTTAGAAGAAAGGAAGAGAATAAGGCACCCCTTGTCCATGCACCAAGCTTGGGGTGATAGATCCCCAGAGGGTACTTGTGATCTGAGATTACAAGGAACGTGGGCCCCTCTTCCTGCCTGGTTGTTTATGCCTGCAGAAAGTACCCTATGTCATCTTGGCATTAAAGAGTAGAGATGGGAACATGGAAGCCTTAAGCCCAGGGGTCTGGGATATGATCCTTTTTCTCCTCCCCCCATAAAGAGGGGAGCCAATATCGTCCTCTGTGACTGGGAGTGGCAGAGGCATGCTGCTGAGAACCGCTTGACAAGGATGAATCTTGGAATAGAGACCAGGGTCTGGGTTACATCCTGTGGTTGGGGCAGGACTGGGGACTAGAAATAAACATCTCAAGTGAGGACAGAAGGTCTGATGGTCATACAGGGCCTTGCATCCCCGTGGGCGCATCCCCGTGGGCACCAGAGCTGTGCAGGGAGGGGCTGAGAGCTGGAAGAGAGCCCCCCAGGGCAGTGCTGCTTCAACTCCCTGAAAGTTAGAATCAATTCTGCGGAGGCTGGAGGAGGGAGAAATTGATGAATTGAGGAATTTAGCCGAATTATTTGAGATTACCCAGACTTGATGAGTTATATTTTCTGTCCTTAGACTGAATTGGGCTGGAAATACAAATTAAGTAGCTATACAGATATATTTTAAAATTATACATATCACACACACATATATAAATATATAACACAAGTAGGTAGATTTAAATATACATTTGATAGAAAATCATTATATATAATGCATATATAATATATACATTATTATATTACATATTATATAGAATATAATCACATTATTATATTATTATTTAATATATATTATATATTATTATATAATATATATTATATAATCACTTTATTATATTATTATATAATATACATTATATATTATATAATCACATTATTATATATTATATTTATATAATATATATAATATATAATATATATTATATATTATATATATAATATATAATATATAATATATAATAAGAGTGATATATATTTTATATATATATCACTAACATATATATATCACTCTTAAATCTGTGGATTAAAACCATCTTTACAAAACAAAAAGACACCACTGGGAGGCTCTTTATGGGACATGTATCATATCCATCATGGTTCTGCCAGGAAAATGGAACCAGTAGGATCTGGATCTCTGTTTATCTACATCTCGATCTATTTTATTTATTGCAAGGGATTGGCTTATGCAATTGTGGGGGATTAGTAGGCAAGTTCAGGAAGGTCAGGCTGGAAACTCTCAGGCAAGAGCTGGCGCTGCAGTCCACAGGCAGAATTTTCTGTTTTCAGTTCTGCTCTTATGGTCTTTTAACTGAATGTCTCAGGCCGACCAAATTATCTAGGATAATCTTTGCTTACAGTCAACTGGGCGTTTGGATGACTGGGGACTCTAGCCTGGCCAAGCTGACACGTAAAACTGACCGTACATTGACTAAAGTGACTTTTCCCAGCCACGGTTTATTCTGTCTTTCCTCAACCCTATGAGCGAGACAGTGGGGTTGAGGTGAGATTGGACTGGAGTGAAGTTTGGGGAGAATGTGCCCATTATGCAGGTGGAGATAGAGGAAGGGTCAACCACCACCATGAGGCCCCCCACGCTGGGTGACGGGAGGAGTGTGGGAACCCAGATGGGAGAAGGTTGGTGGATGAAGATGATTCATGTGAGGCTGGAGGTCTTCAGGTTGCAGCTTCCAGGGCTGTTGTGTAGTAACCAAGGGCACTGCAGTCAGACGGTCTGGGTCCAATCTCTGCTCCAAAATGACGGGCGTGATTTTGTTCAAGTCACAAAAACTTATTTAGCCTCAGCCTCATCATCTAAAATGGAAGATGCAAAGATTACTCTGATGAGGACCTGGCACCTCTTATCCCCTCAGCAAATACTCTGGGCAATAGACCTTTGGACCTGCAGGGTAAAGACAGCTGAACAAAGTTGACTCTGCCATGAACCAAGAGGGGTTTTATTTTGGGAGAGGGAACTTGGATATTTTGTAGGTGGGAGTGAAACACAAAACAGCAAAAGAAGAATGAAAATGCAGCCAAGGGAGGGAAAAATACTCAGTAAAGCAAAGTTCAGCAGAGAAGAAATATTCACTTGAAGAGAATGTGTCTGCAATAATCATTTTCCAGTTGTTAATTAAAAGAGAGAAACAAATGTGCTAACAGATTCACTCTAGGAGTTTATTCTCCTAGATTAGAGATGCAGAGAAAGAGTCACAGATGATGACTTTTGTTGGAGATGAATTAGAATAGAAAAATATTGGAAACAAGCCAAGAATATCCAACCATAGGAAATAGCTAAGTAAACTAGGAAATGATCATATGGTGTAATATTATGTAACTAGCAGAACCATGTTTGTGAATGAAATTATAACAGGAAAATATTTGTGATACACTATTAAAAACCGCAATGTCAAATTACATCGTGTTTACCCACTCACGTACATCTTCAGAGAAACAAGTAGAAGTAAATAGGAACATGATGTTAACAGCGGCTATCATTGGATGATGTGATGAGAGGAGATTTTAAGGTAGAAAAATTAAGATTTTTTTATTGTTTAACTTTAAAGGGAGGTATATACATGTTCATCATACAAAGTACTGGAAAATGTATAAAATCTTAGTAGTAGATTAAAAGTATATGTACATACATTTATGTATTTAAAAGCATGTGTATATGTACCTATGGCTACCAGGAAATTTGCCATGGGCCAAGTGCTGGAGTAAGTAGTTTTAAAGAATTACTGGGTATAAGTGCTTTTCACAAATCACCACTTTTGGTCCTCACTACAAAACCATAGAGTAGTACCGTTATTACTGTTATTTTATGGATAAAGCTCAGGGCAGTCACACATTTTGACAAAGGTCCTCGGGAGTGAACGCTGGCTTTTAGCTCCAGATGCCCACTGCATAGCTTGAGCTTGCAACCCCTATACTGGCTGTGTAGAGGCTTAAAATTAATTAATTAAAATTTTATTTCACTTTATTTTTCTGAGACACGGTCTCACTCTGTTGCCCAGGCTGAGTGCGGTGGTGCAGTCACAGCTCACTGCAGCCTGGACCTCCTGGGCTCAAGCCATCCTCCCATCTCAGCCTCCTGAGTACCTGGGACTGCAGGCATGCACTATCATGCCCGGCTAATCTTTGTATTTTTTGTAGTGGGCTGGGGGGCGGGGGTGCCTCACTGTGATGCCTAGGCTGGTCTCAAACTCCTGGGCTCAAGCGATCCTCCTGCCTCGGCTTCCCAAAGTGCTGAGATTACAGATGTGATCCACTGCATCCAGCTAATTAATTAAAATTTTAAACACAATTGGTCACCGACTTTATTATACATTTTATTTATTGATATATTTTTACATTCTATCATAATTAGTATTTTCCTACACTACATAAGATGACTGAAAGCATGGGCTCTGGCGGCTGCACTCTTAGGTGTTGCCATTGCGCTTCGCAGATGCTCTGTCTCTTTGCCTGTTTGTCATTCTTACCCCCAGGCCCCTTTTGGCTCCTGGTTTTCCAATAGATAGACAACATTTCATCATTACTTCCTCCGTCCCTGCGATGCCTAGTCCTTTGGGAGACAACATCTCTGATTTTCATTGTTCTCTTTCTTTCTTCTAGCTATACACTTAAAGTTTATTTTTCAACCAGGGCACATTGTGAACATCAAGAATGAAAGATTTAAAAGATGAAACATGGACTTATTTCTTCTACAAAGGACTGGCAGAACCAGAGGCATATTCAGGGTCTCTACCCCTTTCTCCATTTCTTAGATTTTATTGATGTTATTTAGGTTATCAACAAAGGATTGAACCTTCAGATTACTGTGACTCATATAACTTTAGGTTTTCCTGTTAATCTATAGACATAAGAACGTACTTACATTTGACTTAATCTGTAGCTATGTCAGTTAAGGTCCCAGGATAAAAGAGGTAGCACAACAGATTGGCTGGCTTTCTAATTTAATAAAGAACCAATTTAACAATGTGTGGGGTATTTTGTATGATTCCACTTCATTAGATGTCCAGAACAGGCAGATCTAATAAGGCAGTAGGTAGATCAGTGGTCGCTCAGGGTGATAGATTGGAGGGTGGCAGGGCACAGGTGTGTGATTTATTTTTGGGGTAACAAAAGTGTCTAAAAGTTGATTGTGGTGATAGTTGCACACATCTGTGAATACAGTCAAAACCACTGCATTGTATATTTAAGTGGGTGAATTGTATGGTCTATGAGTGCCAGCTCATTAAATCTGTTAGGAGATGCATGCGTGATGGTATAGTTCTGAAGTGAGTGAGTGAAGGGTGAAGGGGTGAGAGTAGGGAGTTGCTGCTAGAGAGACAGCTGGGTGGAGGGACAGCTTGAGAAGAGTGGTGAATAGGGGGTGGGTCCCAGCTAGCCTGTAGTGACCATGCAGAGATGGAGCCAGGAATCCATACTCTTCCCCTAGGGTTCTCCACTGGTCCACCCCAACTGAGTGCCAGAAAGCACCCCATGCCTTGGTGGTGGCTACACTGGGTTCCTTCTCCAGGTAGAGACCAGGTGGAGAAGAGGGAGAGCAATCTGCAGGGATTAAAGGGATGTATCCAGCAGAGTAACTGATTTTAAAGATGGCATCCAGGCTTTTTAGACCTCAACTTTCCCCGTGTTGACATTTTCTAAACTTTTCATTAATGTCACAGTTAACTAGAATATGTGCTTGAGCTCGTGTTCTCAAGGAGGTCCCTGGGGTAGGCAGTCAGCAGGATGGTCCCCAGTGTCCCTGTCCTCAGTGTCACCTCCCATGTAGATGACTGCCATACTGGGCCACGGCAGATCTGTGTGAGGAATGTCATATGGCAGGAGTACTGGGCTGTCCCTGCTGAGATTTGGTCATGAAAGATGTCTATCTTGGTTTTTCTCTCTCTCTCTCTCATCACTCTGGGGAAGCAGCTGCCATGATGCCCAGGCCACCCTACAGAGAGGCCAACATGGGGAGGGGCCGAGACTGCCAGCCACATGAGTAAACCAGCCCCAGTCAAGCCTTCAGATGATGCAGCCTCCGTCACAGCTTGACTGAACCTTACGAGATACCCTCTGCCAGCCCACCCAGCTCTGCTGCCCCTAGATTCTTAGCCATCAGAAATTGTGTGTTGTGGCCAGGTACGGTGGCTCATGCATGTAATTCCAGCACTTTGGAGGCCAAGGTGGGCAGATCATTTGAGGTCAGGAGTTCAAGACCAGCCTGGCCAATGTGGTGAAACCTCATCTATACTAAAGATACAAAAATTAGCCAGGCTTAGTGGTACATGCCTGTAAACCCAGCTCTTTTGGTGTCTGAGCTGAGATCATGCCACTGCACTCCAGCCTGAGCTTCAGGATGAGACTCTGTCTCAAAAAAAAAAAAAAAGATTGTGTGTTGTTTTGGGCTGCCAATTTTTGGGGTACTTTTTTATTGAGATGGGGTCTCATTGCTTCCCATGCTAATCATAGCTCATTGCAGTCTCCAACTCCTGGGCTCAGGCAATCCTCCTGTCTCCTTGGCTTCCCAAGTAGCTGGGATTACAGGCATGTACCACCACACTCAGATAATTTTTTTTTGTAGAGACGGGGTCTCACTATGTGGCCCAGGCTATTTTCCAACTCCTGTGCTCCAGTGATCCTCCTGCTTTGGCCTACAAAAGTGTTGGAACTACAGGCGTGAGCCACCGTGCCCAGCTTGGAGTAATTTTTTTATACAGCAATAGATACGTAACACAATTACATCAATAAGTCTTTGTTAACATTCTCTGATAACTAATCAAAACTTACCTGTCACTGTAGTCTTCTTTCCTTTAGGGGCATCCCTGAATTAGTATTACTATCAAAGTTTTACCTGATTGTCTCCCAGATTGACTGTGAATTTCATGATGGCAGGAGACAGACAATGTTTAATTTTTGTTTTTAAATCAAACAGCTCTGTGCCTGGCTCAAAGCATGGTTTTGGATGAAATAAATGGAAAAAGGTACAGAAACAAAAAAGTTCCTGGGAAGAGTTGGGGCTCCAAGAGTTGCAGTGTAGACAGTGCCTCTTTTCAAAAATTGCTTAGAGCAGACAGGGCCCTGAGTTTAAAACAAGATTGAAAGGCATCTCACAATATTCCTGAATTCCCCTTTTGTACCTAGAGGGAAAAGACTGCAGCTTATTCGGACACAATGTGATGGAATGGCTTAGACTACCTTGCATTCATATTCAGAGGCGGGGAGATAGTGCCATGTTCCGTGTGAACAATTCTCCATCTTAAGAGTTTGCATAGTGAGCAAAGAAAAAAAAAATTAGTTTCGTGGAATGACGTTCTCCAGAGCAAAGAGCCCATGCTGTTTTAACCTCAGAATCACAGCTTCAGTGCAAATGGGGTTTGGCATTTTACAAAAGGAGCTGCATCATGGTTGGGGTCATGAAGGGAGCCATCATGGGTAGCTTCAATCAACAGTATTATTTGTGAACTAAAGGTCGTGATGTCTTGGTTGTCAAAACAGGCTTTTCTCCCCCTACACATAAAATTCTCTTCACCCTGAGCCACATCACAATGGGATGTCACAGGGACTTTTACAGGTAGTAATGATGCCAGGTTGATATAATGGGGTGGAGACCAGGTGCTTAATTTAACCTTTATTCCATTCATTTATAGGTTCTTTTACAGCTGTCATCACACTTAAAAATTGTAAAAGGAAAAGACAGCTTTCTGAGTCTCCTTGTCATTACCTGAGAAAAGGTTCTGTGACATTTTGAGTTGTATTTTTCTTCCTGAACCATTTCCAGACTTTCTGGAATGCACAGAGGCCACCAATGACATGCGTGCCAATAAGGAGAAGGGAAAAAGGAGATTACTCTTTGGGTTTCTGGGATACGTTGAACAAATGCTAGAAGAAAAATGAGCCAAGCAAATAGCTGTGTTGTTTGGATTACAGCAGTGGGCAGCAGGGGTGCCGGGCAGTTGGCTGGGCTACCTTGCCCACACACATATGCTGGGGCTCCTGGAGGCCCCAACAGGGCAGCAGGGCCAGGACCTGGGCCCAGATTGGCAGATGGAGCGGCAGCAGAAAGATGAACAGTCGTGAAGGCAGCAGCTGCCCAGGAGAGAGAAAGGGCTCATGTGAGCAGCACGTGCACAAGCCGTGGGCGGCCGGCTGGCCTGTCAGCCCACAGAGTCCATTTCTGTGACATCTGTACAAAGATAGAACCTCGTCAGGAGTTATTACCAAATAAAAGCATTCGCATGGAAATTTTACCAAAGCATATAATGGACTTAGAGGAGCCTTCTGAGTTAGAACCTCTTGTTTTGAAAACTGTTGCAACATTGCAAAGCAAATATCCACAGGTTAGATGTAGACATTGAATTGAAAGATCATTGCATTCAGTGGGAAATAACTCTATTTTCATATGAAGCTTTGGATGAACCAGTCATTAACAAAGAATTAATTTAAAATAAAGTTTTCTTAACTGATCATGGAGCAGTAGAATATGTTTTGAATCATAAACAAATCATGAAGCCACTTTCCACTTTTTTAAAGACCCCTGAAAGGTACAGGAGATGTCTAAGGAAATGTTAAAATGCCATTGTGTTAATTCTCACTTAAAATTCAATCCAGACTGACACAAAATCGACGTATATAAATATTTAAATATTTTTAGAAAAATCATTCTGCAAGTATCATCAGCTCATGGTGGACTAAAACATATATTTCACAAAAATTTTCCAGAAATGTATCTCAAATTTGTTGCAGCCTATAAAGTATTCTTAATTGCTCCAGTAACGGCTGCATCAGCAGAAAGATCCTTCTCAAAATTAAAAATTATCAAAAATCATTTGCATTTTCCAAATGCAACCGACATCTCTTTCAATTACATAGACTGAAAATGAAATTGCCAAAAGTATAAATTTTGACAATCTAATAAGTGAATTTGCAAAAAGGCAACCAGAAGAATTTATGATCAATCAATATATCACCTTATCAATCACCTTATCAAGTATTTTTTGTATTGTATACTATCCTGACATCCTATTTTATTGACTGATGGATTTAATTGAAAACTAATAATTGTATGTGTCATGGAGTACAATGTGAAGTTTGATCTATGTATATATTGTAGAAAGATTCAATCAAACCCATGAACATATCCATTATATTATCAACTTACAATGTTTTGTGGTGAGAACATTGAAAATTTATTATTTTAACAATTTTGAAATATGTATGATTATTATCTGTGGTCATCATGCAATGTGATAGATCATTAAATCCATTCTTCCAGTCTAACTGAAACTCATACCCTTAGATCAGCATCTCTCCTTTCTTCATTCCTGCCCTGCCCCCAGCCTCTGGCAACCACCTTTCTTCTCTCTCTTTATGAGATCGACTTTTTCAGATTACACATGTAAGTGAAGCAGTATTTGTTTTTCTCTGCCTGTCTTAATGTCACTTAAAATAATGTTCTTTCCATCCATCCATGTTGTTACAAATGACAAAATTCCTTTTTTTTAAAGGCTGTGTCATATTGCATATATATATCATGTATACATATCATATTTTAAATTTATTCATCCATATGACACCTTTTTCTTTTTATTTTCCTGAAATGGAGTCTTGCTCTGTCACCAAGGCTGGAGTGCAGTGGCGCAATCTTAGTTCATTGCAACCTCTGCCTCCTGGCCTTAAGTGATTCTCCTGCCTCAGCCTCCTGAGTAGCTGGGATTACAGGCACCTGCCACCACGCCTGGCTAATTTTTGTATTTTAGAAGAGACAGGGTTTCACCATGTTGGTCAGGCTAGTCTCGATCTCCTGACCTCAGGTGATTTGCCCTCCTTGGCCTCCCAAAGTACTGGGATTACAGTTGTGAGCCACAGTGCCCAGCCAACACCATATATATATATATATATATATATATATATATATATATATATATATTTTTTTTTTTTTACAGGTAATACATTTTTAAAGGAAAGAGCTTTATATTTGAATATCTTTGGCTTCACTTTTCTCCCACTTTCTGTACAAGGGACTCTCAGCACCACGATGTGCATCTTAGAAATGGAGACTCATCATAGCTGTTGGATGGTGATTGAACCTGGGCTTCCAAAATGCAACAGGAGGCTCTCCCAGCGTCAAGGCAGTGTCTCTGCTATACGTGAGCTGCAACTGCCAACCACACAAGACTTCAAAGCACTTAAAATCCACCCTCAGGCTCTGCCTTGAGCCCTCAAGAGGCGTTAGAACATCCATCCTTCAACTGCAGAATCCCTGCACCTTGAATCAAACCTGTGCACCCTCTCCCCTCCTTCTGCCTCTTTATCCTTCATCTTAGACATGTCAATGGGAGGATGAGGTGCTGTGCCTATCCTGGGCTAGCCATTTGTGGATAGAATCGTGAGCAACTACATTTTGTTTCTCTCTCGTTAACTGAAATTCTACACAACATGCTAAGAGTTTTATGCCTGAAACGCAGGCCAGCTCTATCTTTCTCCCTGGTTTAGCATTAACCAGCACCTCACTATGCCCGAGGATGTTTTAAGACAAACCTCCCCAACAATGCATGAAAATCACATCTTGAGTGATTAAATTTTCACATCTGTAAAAGAGAAATCCTTCATAGTACCTATCTCATGGGGTTTTTGTTCAATTAAAGCACTATTGCAGGTGAGATGATGGATGATACCATGTCTAATATTTTCACTATTATATTACAATTATATGGCATTAGCCCGGCCATGCAAATACGTGTGTAAGCTCTGTGACTTCCCACTAGTGGCGAGTGAGTTCTTAAGAATGTTGCTTTCCTTTTGTGTCTTTGGTGGTGCAAATGGTTTCAAATGAAGATTGTCTAATCTAAAGCCTGCTGATTTCCATATCTATGAAATAAAAGTGAGAGCAAATTTTCTGTCTGAAATATACTTGTATATAAACCATCAGCTCCTATGTTTTTGTTGTGTTCTATTTTTGCAATTCTCTTTCATGTTGGGGAAAAAGTGGTTATTTTGTATTCTACATATTGGCATCCACTTCGTGGCATTTATATATTTTGATACATGGAACATTTTATTTTTAAAATTATGGATGAATGAATTAAGCCTTTCTCATGTCATGTCAAATTGCTTTAGTTCTGGAAGAAAACAGGCAGAAGATGTTTGTGCCCTAACCCTTTGTGTCTTTGGAAGTTTACAACACTTCCCTAGTTACACCGGAAGCCTCTCTGATGGATTCTGTATTATTATTATTATTAATTTTTTAATTCTTAATTTTTTGGGGGTACATAGTAAGCATGTATATTTATGGAGTACACGAGATATTTTGATACTGGTATTTGCGTGGATTCTTTTTTTTTTTTTTTTTTTTTTTTTGAGACAGAGTCTCACTCTGTTGCCAGGCTGGAGTGCAGTGGCGTGATCTCGGCTCACTGCAACCTCCAACTCCCGGGTTCAAGCAATTGTCCTGCCTCAGCCTCCCGAGTAGCTGGGACTAAAGGAGTGTGCCACTACGCCTAGCTAAATCTGCAATCTGCATGGATTCCTAAAGATGGAAGAGGAGACTGGATCCTTGTTCCCCAAACCCACTTGCTTTCCTTCCTGGTTATGTTTTATTTCCAGCCCCCAGGAAGTTCACTGTGGTCATGGGACTGGCTTCCAGCCAGTGGCAGGGGAGCAAACACGATGGCACTGCCTTCCTAGACCAACCTGTGTGAAGCTCCTATCCATGATCCTGCATGTTCCATCCTCCTCCACCTGCTCAGTGCCCAGCAGCACTGGAACCTCAGAAGCCATATGTTAGAATGAAGGAGCCAAAGATGGGAGAGCCTGTCCCCTAAACATCCCCTGGAGAAAAGCCACTCACCAAGGGCATTGGCTTTGAAATTTCTGAGTGGGAAATAAACTTCCCACCATATCTATATCTATATCTATATCTATATCTATATATGGTTTTGATTGTTTTATTGTCTCATTTTACCTTAACTGTTATAAAGACCAAAAACAGAATTGGAACCAAGGCTTTGGTTTCTAAGTAATGGAGACTCTTTCAGTTCAGTGGCTAACTCTGATTCTTTTGGCCAGCACACCAATTGCTTCCTAACGTTTTCTCCTATCAGTTCCAAAAAGTGATCAGTGGGATGATTAAGGGATGCTGGGACCACCAGAAACATTTCAGTAATTATCCCTTGCTGATGCTGCAAACAGACGCAGTGGTGGGGAGGCACTTGGCAGTGTTATGTCTCAAGGTGATCATCTCCATTGGGTTTTAGCCAGGGGATCCCAGCACTGGGTTGGAACAGAGTAGGCACTTACACAACATACTCCTAATCAAAAATTGATCTGGCATCTACATTGTCAGAGAATTTCTTATCAAACTCTTGGAAGGTATTTTTTCAGCTGTTCGCTAAGGGGAAAGCCTTCTTTTGCTTGACTTTTCAGGGATTCTCTGGAACCAGCACAACTGATTATTTTTTCTTTTACCTACAATGGCAAGACTTTAAATAGATATTTCCTTTAATAATGTATTACCTATTAAAAAATGATGTCATATGGCCAGGCATGGTGGCTTATGCCTGTAATCCCAGCACTTTGGGAGGCCAAGGCAGGCAGACCACTTGAGCTCAGGAATTTGGAGCCAGCCTGGCTAACATGGCAAAACTCTGTCTCTACAAAAAGTACAGAAAATTAGCTAGGCGTGGTGGCATGCACCTGTAGTACCAGCTACTTGAGAGGCTAAGGCAGGAAAACTGCTTGAGCCCAGGAAGGGGAGGTTGCAGCGAGCTAAGATTGGGCCATTGTACTCCAACCTGGCTGTTGGGAGTAAAATCCTGTCTTAAAAAAAAAAAAGGTATCTTATGGATGAATAGATTCAAAATGTGACATGTATATACTTTTTTTTTTTTACCTAAAATATCAAAGAACATGCAAGTTAATAGAAAAAAATTGCAGGTTTGCATGATCATGATGTTATTAGAAAGGAATGCTTAATATCTTCTACGCAACTGTAAAGATACAAACCCTAGTTCTTATCTCTGCATAGAGAACTAAGGACACCCCCTGCCCCCACCCCCACCTCTCAAATGAGCACAAACTCTGCATGGCATCCAGACTCCTGTGCTATGATGCTGCTCTGGGCTTTTGCTTCATTTCTTTCCATTTCTGGTTTGCACAGAGGGGAGCAACTCAATTTATCATCTCTTGGGCCAAAGTATCCATTTGGGGCTATTTATATACATGCCTAGCAGTCTCCCAGGCCTGGCTGATCCTGGAGAAAGCTGAATGATAACAGCCAAAGAGTCCCCAAAGAACTGCTCAGTCCCTCTGTGCACCCCCAACAGAAGCGTGTTGCCCCTTTTCCATCTGTACGAAAGCAGGCCCTGTGAGACTCTTTCCCATGAGGTTGGGTTTTGTGTGTGATAATATGGCCCACAACACAGGCTATATTATCAGAAGAACTTTGGGTTTTAGAGGAGATTTCTTAATATTTTTTTAACCTTGAGAACACCCCTCCTGGAGAAATGAACAGTCAAAGCTAATTCCCCAGAGAGTTTCTGGCTTTCCAAGAACTTTGGGAAAAAGAGGAAACCTTATCACTGTTGATTCACCAGGCAGAGCCATCTTCTGCAGTTGACTGTCCCAAATGGTCAACCCTCTCCTGAATAGAAATGGCTTCAGGCTGTTTTCATGTATATGACTAAAATTATACTCTGGGCAGTAACTTTAAGTTATTGTTTTAAGTTATTGTTATTAAGTTTTAAGTTATTGTTATTTTAAGTTATTGTTTAGTTATTGTTTTAGTTATTGTTTTATTGCCTATTTTCCTTCTCCTCATCCCAGCAGAAACACAGCTGTCTGTTCATTGCCTCAGGAGAGTATGGAACAGGGAGGAAAGCAGAGGTGCCTTCAGTTCTTACTAACATGGTTAAAGAGTCTAGGGCAAGCGTATCCAACACATGGCCCAACACAAATTCGTAAACTTTCTTAAAACATTATGACATTTTTTTGAGATTTGTTTTTTAGCTCATTGGCTATTGTCGGTGTTAGTGTATGTTATGTGTGGCCCCAAACAATTCTTCTTCCACCATTATGGCCCAGAGAAGCCAAAAGATTGGGCACCCCTGGTCTAGGGCTTAGAAGTCTCTAACAATATGAGTAGCCAACACCTGCAAAGTTCTGGACACAGCTCTAAGCCCTTTATGTTTATTAACTAATCAAATTTTCACAACATTAAAATAAGTACTATTACTATGTGGAAGTAGACAAAGACCAAATGAGAACAGACACAGGCCCTTCATCCAGATCTTTCTAAAACAAGGGAGTCAGCCACCATGGTTCATGCTGGGCAGAGATTCAAAGGCAGGGAGACGAGAGGGAAAGATTTATAGAGAAAAAAAAGCAAGACTTCCTGTGTGCCCAGATTGGAGGCTGTGTGGGATAACTAGAAGCAGCACATATTCCAGGATTATTCTGGGGCCCATATTTGGCTGCCTCTGGTTGATCTTGAGTAGAAAGTGAGGGCAAACATTACCAAGTCCTGACTCTTCTGCACTGATTGCAGAAACTGTAGCTTGCTTTCCTGGGCTGGTCTTTGCAGAGGAAGTGGGTCAGCGTTCTAATGTCATGTATGGTCCTGCCATTGTCCATTTTTATATTCAGTCTTCCACCCTATCATCCTCATACTGCAGATGAAATTGACACGGGGAGGGAGAAAGGAACTTGCTCAAGTTTGCACAGCTAGTAGCTGCCCAGCTAGGATTTGAGCACAGGAAACTCTGTATCGATGCTGGAGCTCTGAGGGACGGCACTGCCCCTCTGCAGATAACTTGGCGGCTGCTGATGGATACCCACATTCACCTGATCAGACACTGGAATCATAATCTGTTGTTTGCTGTTTAATAATCACTATGTGCATAAATGCGGGTGCTGATAAGGGTTGCATGGCTTGTAATAAACAAGGAGATGATTCCAGGCATGCTGAGGTTATTCGCTGTGAAGAGGATGACGTGGTGCATTAACTTTGCTTGTCACTGGCTCAATCTGGTCTAATGGCAAAGCAATTTCGCTGTGGACATGGAGGCATCCTGGCCAAGCCTGAGTCTCTTCATTCTAAGTGCATTTGAGCCCTGTCTGTCCCTTTGTTAAATAAACAACCTCCATCCTCACTAAGCCACGATTTACATACCTAAAAATTCAATAGTGCATGTACATAAGCATTAGAAATCCCACAAAAGTACCCTTCAGGCTTCTGTCAAGCTCAGCCACATTTTTATAATGATGCCTTCGGTAAAGGATTGTGTGTCTTATTTTTGCAGCATGTTTTTAAATTTGTTGACATCAAAGTGGTTTTAAAGGCAATTCTTAATATTCTTTTCCTCTCCTTTTAAATGTATGTTTTCACTCACATCTTCCCACCGCATCGGTAAACATCGAAGCCTTCTGACAAGGCCACTTAATTATCAGCTGCACTGGCTGGAAATGCTCCTTTATCAGCACAGAGCCTGATTCTTTTGTGCGGCCAGTGAGGGTCTCTGAAAAGGCTGCCGCTCCTGCGTTAATCACTGTTTGGAGCCAACTCTTAGACCATGCAATTATTTCAGTGCTTCTGAAGGCTTGCCTGTTATTGTGGCTGGATTTTCCTGGCATTGAATTGTTGCCCCATCAGCCCACCAATCCTCCAAAGAGACTGTGCTTGAGACTCAAGAAGCGATAAGCAAATAAGTGACTTCCTGTGAGTGTACACGAGCCGGCTCCATCCGGGCTCCTAAGAAGCAATAACATCGGAGTGCTCTGTGTGTTCATCCCTTCAATGGCAATGAGGCAACTTGGTATCTGCAACCACCAGGACAAGTGCAACGCATGGGAGGCCAGCCCCAGGGGAGGCCTTAGAAGTTAAGCTCTTGAGGTCATTGAGAGCTGATGGTTTTTCTAATTTGGGAATTGGAGAGCTAGGAGAGACGGAAGAGAGAGAGAGAGTGAAAACTGAGTGTGTTCCCTGATTCTGTGCTGGGGAAGAAAATTAGTAAGAAATAAAATCTGAAGGATTGAGAGAGAAACACGCTTGGCTTCTGTCTTGATGGCTCACGCCTGTAATTCGAGCACTTTGGGAGGCTGAGGTGGGAGGATTCCTTGAGAGCAGGGGTTCAAAACCAGCCTGGGCAACATAGTGAGATCCTGTCTCTACAAAAAAATTTAAAAAATTAGCTGGGCATGGTGGTGTGTGACTATGGTCAGGAGGCTGAGGTAGGAGGATTGCTTGAGCTGGGAGGCTGAAGCACAGTGAGCTATGATCACGCCACTGCACCCCATCCTGGGCGACAGAGGGAGATGCTGTCTCGAGAGAGAGAGAAAGAGAGAGAAAAAGAGAGAGAGAGAAACAATAGGAACACTGTGAACTACAAAGGATGGGTAATTTTTTTTTCTCCCTTTCTTTTTATCAGTATTTCCTAGTGGTTTGGCACTAACATGAACTATTTGTCTTGTTAAAAGAAAGGATTGAGCCGGGCGTGGTGGCTCATGCCTGTAATCCCAGCACTTTGGGAGGCTGAGACGGACGGATCACGAAGCCAGGAGATCGAGACCATCCTGACTAACACGGTGAAAGCCGGTCTCCACTTAAAATACAAAAAATTAGCCGGGTGTGGTGGTGGGCGCCTGTAGTCTCAGCTACTCAGGAGGCTGAGGGAGGAGAATGGTGTGAACTCAGGAGACGGAGCTCGCAGTGAGCCAAGATAGTGCCACTGCACTCCAGCCTGGGCGAGGGCGAGAGTGCGAGACTTCGTCTCAAAAAAAAAAAAAGAAAAGAATTAAAATAAAATGCCCCTTGTGTCACCTTACATCCTTATCATCCTTACCAACCACTGTCCCCTTTTCCACTCTCTCGAGGCCCTGGGGATGGGCGCTTCATCTTCACGGCTGGTGCCTCATGGTCACAAGGGGGCTGAAGAGTCCCCTCCCCATAACTGAACCACATAGAGAAAGGACATGGGGGAGAACCCATAGGTTTCCCTGTTCCCTGGAGTTCTCTCCCAGAAGCTTCCTGGCAACTGTCCAGTTTATACCCTTAGGTCCCTTGACCACCCCAGCAGCACAGGAAGCCAGGGCAGTGAGGTCCCAACAAAGGGAAGCAGTCCAAAAATGTGGGTGTTCATGGAAAGTGTCCACATGCGGCTGCTGAGCATGGAATCTGGAGAGAAGGAAGGGTTGACTGCAGTTGACACAACAAGTGTTGGCCACCACCTTCACCATCCCCTCATCTAGAGCCCCCCACACCCAGGTTCCCCACTCCAGTGTGGACTCAGGCCTCCCTCCACCATGCCCACATTCACACGGAACCTCCATCCCCTCAGCTTCTGGCACCCAAGGCAAAGGCCTGAGGAGCACAGCCATTCCACGTGACTCCAACATTTATATTATGCTGATTGTGTAGCTTCTTTTTTTCTTTTTTTCCACAGGTTCTTGGTCTGTTGCCCAGGCTAAAGTGCAGTGGTGCAATCACAGCTCACTGCAGCCTTGAACTCCTGGCTCAAACGATCCTCCCACTTCAGCCTCCTGAGTAGCTGGGACTACTTGTGAGCCACCACACTCAGCTAATTTTTGTATTTTGTTGTAGAGACTGGATTTCACCTTGTTCTCCAGGCTGGTCTTGAACTCCTGGCCTCTAACTATCCACCTGCCTTGACCTCCCAGAATGCTGGGATGAGAGGCCTGTGCCTGGCCAATTGTGTGGTTTTTGATGAGCCCGCAGAAGACTCTTCAGAGGACTTTTGGGTTTTAGACGAGATTCCTTAAATTTTGTTTTTTAATGTAAACCCCTCCCAGTTTAATGAACATTCAAAACTACTTCCCCAGGGAGTTTATGGCTTTCCAAGAGCTTTGGGAAAAGGAGGAAGAGTTGCCACTGTTTGACTGACCAGGAAGCCCTGTCTTCTGCAGTTGACTGTCCTGGCAGGCCATCCCCATCCTTCTGGGCTCAGGTTTATGCTCAGATGCCTGGCATCCCACCACTGGCAGCTGCCTACCCTCAACATTGCCCTGACTGGGTTCCCACTTTAGAAGCAAATGCAGCATCTGCAGGAATGGGAAAGAAAGTAACACAAGTGACTCTGATGTATCTCACAGTGACCTCAGGGACACTTCATTCCTGGTGGGGTCAATGGACAGAGAATCTTGGATGAAGAGGAAGGATCACTAGAGTCACAGTGGATGTTGAGCTTGGATTCTACAAACAACACAGAGGGAGAAACTGAGATGGTCAAAATAACTGAATAAAACTGAATCAACCCAGCAGAGGAGTTATCCTTCTCAGGTAGACGCACAGCTGCTAATGTTGTAGGCACAGGTTTAGGGCACATGCTGTATGAAAAATACAAGTCTTTAAATATTAGAATAACACAATACAGAGAGAGATGCTACCAGCAGGAGAGGCCCCAGAAACTGCAGCCAAATGTAGATGTCTTATCCCACTCCCCAGGGCAGAGGACTGAGCATTAATGAAATTAAGTATTTCTTGTTCGAAGTTCTCTCTCCAGTTGAGCTGTAAATACTTAATTTATGTTTGGTTGAGTGTAACATTGCTCCATTGGATGGTGTATTAGTCTGTTCTGCCACTGCTATAAAGATACTATCCAAGATTGGGTAATTTATAAACAAAGGAGGTTTAATGGACTTACAGTTCTGCATGGCTGGGGAGGCCACAGGAAACTTACAATCCTGGAAGAAGAGGAAGCAGGCACATCTTACATGGCAGCAGGAGAGAGAGAGAGAGAGTAAATACATGAAGGAGGAACTGTCAAACACGTATAAAACCATCAGATCTTGTGAGAACTCACTCACTATTACAAGAACACCATGGGGGAAACCGCTCCCATGATCATATCATCTCCCACCAGGTCCCTCCCGCAAAACCTGGGGATTACAATTCAAGATGAGATTTGGGTGGGGACACAAAGCCTAACCACATCAGATGTACTGGGGAAGAATTTTAACTAAAACCAATAAGCAACCAAGAAACTGAGCAGGAGTTGTGAGTGGGAGGCGGAGGACCCTCACTCCAATTTACTAAAATCATAGAACAGCAGATCCAAAGAAGGCGTCAGGGTCATTTTGCTCAGTCCCCCCGCCCCCACCTTGACCTGAGATTCTATCCCCAGCAGCCCTTTCCAGAGCATGAAGATTTTGCAAAGTGGAGAGAATTATACAAAATCACTTGATGATAAATACTGGAGGTGGCTGAAATAACTCGTGTTTTCTTTGTTTTTAAGGAGCTGCTTTAGGATGGAAGATGAGGCTTGCTTTTTCTTTCTCCTAGAAGTCAGCATTTTACATGATTCTGGGAGGGAAGAAAGGAGACAGGAACCAAGGAGCCTGAGTAGGGATTTGCCCACCGCTGGTAAGGCCCTGCCTCCACTCTGAGCTGTTGCCAGGCTGTGAGTGAGCCTGGTGTGCTATGCAAGGTGTTTGGTTTCTCATCTGCACCCCTTCATCCCATCTCACCTGGACCCTTTTTCATCCCAGGAGCTGGCCATATGCTGTGTTATGACTCAGGACAGGAATGTTGCAGCAGAGAGAAAGGAGTTTCTTTGATTTTTAAAATTTGGGGAAGGAATAGTGAATCGTCAGAACACAAGAAAAATATTTATTAAGAGCCACAATTCCTGCCTCAAAAAAATAGAAAAGGATTTATTCTGTTGGAGGTGACAGTAAAATAGAATGGTGAAAAGAATTGGGAGAATATGATGAGCGGGACTGAGGGGCACTGGTTCTAAAGGACCCCAGGAAAAGGGTGCAAATGCCTTCCCTTCCCTTGTTTATTCCTAGGGCAGCCAGGCTCCCGTCAGGAAGGCTTTTCAGAGGGAGTGTTGGAAGGAGTCGTCGAGGAGTCTCCCTCACCCAGGAAGTCTTCCTCACCGGGTGAGCCCCAACCTGCTGGACCTGCTCAGAATTCGCCCAACAGGGGATCCTGGTTGACTGAGGTCTGCTAATTCCAATTCACCTACGCTAAATTCTCCCAGAATGTCTTCATCATCAATGAATCCCTTTCCACTGACACAACGCCTGGAAGAACATAAACTCTGTGACGATAAATGCCAATTAAATAATAATAAAATAAACTTTCTTTGGTGGCCAGAGGGAAACAGAATGTCTACCCATTTCCCCAACCCCGCCCCCCCGCCGCCCCTTGCAGGATTTCTTTTAGAAAACTAGTATTTGTAAATTATTTTCCTACCTATTGGAGATGAGTGCCAACCTTTTTAAAGGCCAAGTGAGCCTCTTTTTTTAATACTCTAGGAATGTGTCTTGGAGGGGTTGCAGTCATCTTTTTGGGATCTGAACATTCATTCACAGCTGTCAGCTTATGTCCTTGTATCTGAGGGCACTGACCTAGGTGCATGGCTGCCAGAGGTAACTTCCTGCTTGTCACAAAAATGCAATCTCCTGCCTGCCGCTGATTCTCCCCAGCCCGGCTTTGGATAAAGACAATTAATATGAACGTGATGAATTGCATCTGTCTGGCTATGTAAAAAAGGGATATTTATTTCCACTTTTGACTCTAAAACTTTGAGTTTGTTTGTTAACATGGCAAAACAATTCTTTCTGATCAAATCATCTACACACAGGTGCACGCAGGTATCTTACAAAAATGGAATCATGAAAACTTAATCCTTTTAATCAGCTTTGTTTCCCAATGAAGTATCTCCTAGACACATTTTCTATTTACTTCTTGATTCATTCACATATTTATTTATAAAATATTATTGAACAAGATTATTAAAGATGATGGTGAAATAACAGTAAATAAAGAAACCAATGACAATTCCAGTTGATCCAGGCAGTCGTTTAAAAATGTATTCACCCAGACTCTTGTCATCTTGTTGGCAGATTGTCGTTGGAAATGCATTTTGCCCAACTTTTTTATTCTTAAGGGAAAAAGTATAAAAAGAAAGCTGCTCATGATTTGAATTCTTTCAGATATAAGTTTTACTTTCACATAGATTCATGTTAACTCAAGAAATAAATTCATAAATAAAATACAGGATCAGACGAGCCTTCCTTGTCATGCTTTGAAGGAAATGTTTCCCATAAAGGTCTGTACCTGATCTGTGATTAGAGAAATTGGTGTTCCAATTTAGGTACCTGTTATTTTTTAAACGTAGTTGCTTTAGGGTTAATATAGAAGGTTAGGCCAGGCGTGGTGTCTCACGCCTGTAATCCCGGCACTTTGGGAGGCCGAGGAGGGCGGATCACGAGGTAAGGAGATCGAGACCATCCTGGCTAACACGGTGAAACCCCGTCTGTACTAAAAATACAAAAAACTAGCTGGGCGTGGTCGCCGGCACCTGTAGTCCCAGCTACTCGGGAGGCTGAGGCAGGAGAATGGCGTGAACCCGGGAGGCGGAGCTTGCAGTGAGCCGAGATCGCGCCACTGCACTCCAGCCTGGGCAAGAGTGCAAAACTCTGTCTCAAAAAAAAAATATATATATATATATTTATATATAGAATTATATATTTATATATATTTATATATAGAATTATATATTTATATATATTTATATATAGAATTATATATTTATATATATTTATATATAGAATTATATATTTATATATATTTATATATAGAATTATATATTTATATATATTTATATATAGAATTATATATTTATATATATTTATATATAGAATTATATATTTATATATATTTATATATAGAATTATATATTTATATATATTTATATATAGAATTATATATTTATATATATTTATATATAGAATTATATATTTATATATAGAATTATATATTTATATATATTTATATATAGAATTATATATTTATATATATTTATATATAGAATTATATATTTATATATAGAATTATATATTTATATATATTTATATGTAGAATTATATATTTATATATAGAATTATATATTTATATATATTTATATATAGAATTATATATATTTATATATTTATATATTATATATTTATATATATAAATATAAATATATTTATATATTTATATATTATATATATTTATATATATAAATATATATATATTTATATATAAATATAAATATATTTATATATAAATGTAAATATATTTATATATATTTATATATTTACATACATATTTATATAAAATATATTATATGTATTATATATTCTATAAAATATATTTTATATAAATTATATATTATATATAACATAATATATAATATATATTATATGTAGCATAATATATATTATATAATATATATAACTATATATTATATAATATATAATATATTATATAATATATAGTTATATATTGTATAATATATAATATGTTATATAACATATAGTTATATATTGTATAATATATAATATATTATATAACAATATATATTATATATTATATATTATATAACAATATATAATATATTACATATTATATAACAATATATATTATATATTACATATTATATAAATATATATTATATATTACATATTATATAACAATATATAATATATAATATATATTATATATTATATATTACGTATTATATATTATATATAATATGTATTTATATTATATATAATATGTAATATATATTATATATAATACGTATTAGATATATAATATATAATATCTATTATATAGTATATAGTATATAGTATATAGTATATTGTATATTATATAATATATTACATATTATATATTATATACTATATACTATACATTATATACTATATAATATGTAATATATAATACGTATTATATAATATATATTATGTATTATATAGTATATAATATATAATATGTATTATATATTATACTATAATATGTATTATATATTATATAATACATAATATATATTATATAATACATATTATATATTATATATGGTATTTTTAACCATATATAATATATAATGTAATGTAATGTAATATATAATACATATATAATATGTATGTATATAATATATAATATATATTATATCATATAATATATTATATATGTTATATCATATAATATATTATATATAATATATTATATCATACATTATATAATATATAGAATATATATAAATTATATAATATATAATATATATTATATAATATATCATATAAATTATATCTTATGTACATACATATTATGTATGTATTATATATTACATTACATTACATTATATATTACATACATACATATGTATGTATTATATGTTATATTATACATATAATATGTACATATATATGTACATATTATATGTTATATTATAATATATATTATATATTATATATTATATGATATATAATATTATATATAATATTATATATAATATATATTATATATAATATATAATATATTATATAATATACATGACATATATTATATATTATATTATATATATTATATTATATGTTATATATAATATATTATATATTAAATGTATATGACATATTATTATATAATATATATATTTATATATAATATATATATTATATATTAAATGTATTTAATATATTATATATTATATTATATACTATATAATATAATATATATATGGTTTAAAAATACCATTTTCTCAGTACCTTAACGTTTTTGAAAGCCGAGGTAAAAGGGCACTGAAGGCTTTAACTTAGCATTGCAAATAGATAATGGGAACAGAAGGGTGGGGTCTGATTATTTAACCGAACTTGTAAATTCTGAGCAACTTTTTACCTCAAAGGAGGTTGGTTTTTCTGTTGTTTTTTCTTAGTTTTGTTGTTTCTGATTTTTCAATCTAAGGAAAGAATTTACTCAGCTGAGAGCAGGCATTTAGAAATGCAATAGAATTTTTTTTTTTTTGAGACTGAGTCTCACTCTGTTGTCCAGGCTGTAGTGCAGTGGCGTGATCTCGGGTTATTGCAAACTCCCCCTCCCAGATTCAAGTGATTCCCCTGCCTCAGCCTCCTGAGTAGCTGGAATTACAGGCTTGCGCCACCATGCCTGGCTAATTTTTACATTTTTAGTAGAGATGGGGCTTCACCATGTTGGCCAGGCTGGTCTGGAACTCCTGACCTCAGGTGATCAGCCTGCCTCCGATTACAGGCATGAGCCACCGTGCCTGGCCTGCAATCAAATGCTTTATGGGTGCAATGAAGCAGGTGATGGGTGAGAGAACACGTATCTTGGTCTGTAAAGTTTCAAGGAAAAGATAATCACAACAGGTAGGATTGCCCTAAAAGGATGGTGTAGCCCTGGTGTTCTTTCATATTCTTTTTTGTGGTTTGACTTATCCAGGAACCTATGCATATTTGTGAACCTAGCATTGATTACAGACAAGGTCACTTAGAAATGGCTTCACATTTAGACTCTGGACGATCTCCAAGTGATCTTGTATATACAGAGTATTGAGGGAAATTCTCCATAAAACATAAAGGTACTATCTTATGACCAGAGCATGTCTACATATGGTAATATTTTAGATAGATCTATAATAATGCATAATAGCACTGTATTATCGTGTAACCACCCAAGGGATCCACCTTGCCCGCTGCTGCCTAGACAGAGCTGATTCGTCAAGACAGGGAATTGCAATAGAGAAAGAGTAATTCATGCAGAGCCAGCTGTGCGGAGACCTAAGTTGTATTATTACTCAGATCAGTCTCCCCAGGTATTCAGGGAGTAGAGTTTTTAAGGATAATTTGGTGGGTGGGGGGAAGCCAGTGAGCCAGGAGTGCTGATTGGTCAGAGATGAAATCATAGGGAGTTGAAGCTGTCTTCTTGCACTGAGTCAGTTTCTGGGTGGGGGCCACAAGATCATATGGGCCAGTTTATCCATCTGGGTGGTGCCAGTTGATCCATCAAGTGCAGGGTCTGCAAAACATCTCAAGCCCTGATCTTAGGGGCAGCTTAGGGAGGGTCAGAATCTTGTAGCCTCTAGCTGCGTGACTCCTAAGTCATAATTTCTAATATTGTGGCTAATGTTAGTCCTATAAAGGCAATTTAGTCCTCAGGCAAGAAAGAGGTCTGCTTTGGGAAAGGATTGTTACCATCCTTGTTTAAACTATAAACTAAGTTTCTCCCAAAGTTAGTTCAGCCTACGCCTGGGAATGAACAAGGACAGCTTGGAGGTTAGAAGCAAGATGGGGTCGGTTAAGTTAGATCTCTTTCACTGTCTCAGTCATAATTTTGCAAAGGCAGTTTCAATAGTATTATTGTGTGTGTGTGTGTGTGTGTGTGTGTGTGTGTGTGTGTTAAAAAATCTGACTGAGCTCATCTTCATCCCTAGTGGCCATGGCATATTTGAACGTATGTGTAATTTAAATTCACACTAAGCAAATCTGCAGCACTTACCTAAACATCACTATGGAGTATAAATGTCTCACAGTGTCTCTATAAGCATTACCATCTCCCGCGTTGCTTATGTCACTGCCTGTTTCAGTTGAACGGGAGACTTCCCTAACCTTGTTCTTTAATTCTCAGGAGGTCAGGGCTTGTCACGGTCCAGGAAAGAAACAATCCTCCTATTGCACTATCTTGACTTTATTTACCAATGTCTCCAACCTCTTGCAGGTAGCAAGCTGCACCTGTTTTACACCAGGACCTGCAACTTGGCAGCCTTGCATTTATTCTTTCTGGCAGAAGTTGCTGGTCAAATGGAATCACCTCTGCTGGTCTGTTGACAAGATACAGCCGATGACCATGCTTTGTTTGAGGCACATGTGGTAAGTGCTTTTAATGGGAGTTTTGTGTTAATGAAAAATCTAAATATTGGGATTATCAGGACTATATCGCAGGCTGTCAACACTAAGCTACAGTTACTTCATAAACAGGCTACTTCACTTATTTATGTTACCAGGCTGGGATGCTGTGGACATTAGAGGTTGTCATTCTTGCTAACAACAGTATGCTAAGTTGTTACAAAATTACACAACACCAGCATTAGTGATAAACCTGCTAAGAGTCTAGAGTCCTTTGGCATGCCAAAGAAATATGGTTGAGGGGCCTGGTGCGGTGGCTCACGCCTGTAATCCCAGCACTTTGGGAGGCCGAGGTGGGGGGATCACGAGGTCAAGAGTAGAGAACATCCTGGTCAACGTGGTGAAACCCTGTCTTTACTAAAAATACGAAAATCAGCCGGGCATGGTGGCGTGCACCTGTAGTCCCAGCTACTCAGGAGGCTGAGGAAGGAGAATCGTTGAACCCAGGAGGCGGAGGTTGTAGGGAGCTCAGACCGCACCACTGCACTCCAGCCTGGGCAATAGAATACGACTGTATCTCAAAAAAATATATATGGTTGAGGATATTTGGTGTAGTTCAATATGTTCTTTTTAAAAAAGCTTTTTATTAATACCTTAAAATAATGATAGATTTACAGGAAGTTGCAAAGTGGTACAGAGAGGTCCTATGTACCCATTACTCCGGTTCCCAGGGGGTTCCATCTTCTGGAATGATAGTATAATATCAATGCAAGGAAACTGGCATTGGTGCAATGTGTGTGTGTGTAGTTCAGTCATTTTATCTGTAAACCAAAAAGTATTTGAGACTGGTCTCAATCGATTTAGAAGTTTATTTTGCCAAGATTGATGACATACCGGTGAGAGCCTCAGGAGGTCCTGAGAACCTGTGCCCAAGGTGGTTGGGCTACAGCTTTTGGTTTTATACATTTCAGGGAGGCACAAGACATCACCCAATACGTGTAAGATGTACATTGGTTACCTCCAAAAATGCAGGACAACTCAAAGTGGGAGGTGGCGGTGTTCCAGGTCATAGGTGGAGTCAAAGATTTTCTGATTGGGAATTGGTTGAGAGTTTATCTGAAGACCTGGAATCGATAGAAAGGGGTGTCTGGGTTCAGATAAGGGGTTGCGGAGGCCGAGGTTCTTATGATGCAGATGCAGCCTCCAGACAGCAGGCTTCAGAGAGAACAGATGTAAATGTTCATTATCAGACTTTAAAAGGTACCAGAACCTTAGCTGATTCTCTCCTGGATCAGGGAAAAGTCCTGGAAAGGGAAGGGGATTCTCTACAAAATGTAGATTTTTCCCTGCAAGAGACAGCTTTGCAGGGCCATTTCAAAATATGTCAAAGAAATCTATTTTGGGGTGAAATATTTTGATTTCTTTTAGGGCTTGCTATCTGTCATGTGGGTATCTTATTGCGACAAAGAGTCTGCTTTGTCAGTCTGAAGGTGTGTTTTACAGTTAATGCCAGTCACCTGTGCCTGAATTCCAAAGGGAGGAGGGTGTAGTGAGGTGTGTCTGACCCCCTAATTCCCATCATGGCCTGAATTAGTGTTTCAAAAATTTGGTCGAGCTCATTCTCAATCCTGGTGGCCGTGGCATATTTGAAAGTATGTATAACTTAAATTCGCACTAAGCAAATCAGCAGCACTTAACTCACAGACATCACTATGGAATATTAAGATTAACTTGGGAACATTAAGAAATATTAATATTGATGTTAACTCAGGAACAAGGGTTAACTTAGGAACACCCTTGGCTGAGAGGAGGGCTTTAGTCAATTGGTTGAGGGGGCTTAGCATTCTATTTTTGGCTTACATTTCCTGCATGTGAGTTCATGTAACTGGCACCACATCCAGAACACAGCACTGAATCATGCACACGAGACTGTCCTCCCGTCTCTCCTTTCGGGCTCACCCACCCTCCTGCTCCCCATCATTCTGGACTCCTGGCAGCCACTCACCTGTCCCTGTCTATGCTTTCAAGAATGTCATATCAGTGAATCACTCAGGGCGTGACCTTCGGGGACTGGCTGTATTCACTCAGCCTAATGCCTTTGAGATCCATCCAAGCTGCTGTGTCAAGAGTTCCATCCTTTTCAACACTAAGTAGAATTTCATGGAGGGGGTACCACAGTTTGTGTAACTGGTCATCTGTTGAATAACATCTGTGCTGTTCCAGTTTGGAGAAACATTACCCAGCCTACCATCGTACTCAGAGGTCATGCAGTGACCGAAACCAGCCTAGTTAAGAAACACCAATCGGCCGGGTGCAGTGGCTCACGCCTGTAATCCCAGCACTTCGGGAGGCCAAGGTGGGCAGATCATGAGGTCAGGAGTTCGAGACCAGCCTGACCAACATGGTGAAACCCTGTCTCTACTAAAAATACAAAAATAAGCTGGGCGTGGTGGTGTGTACCTGTAATCCCAGCTACACAGGAGGCTGAGGCAGGAGAATCACTTGAAACCAGGAGGCAGAGGTTGCATTAAGCCGAGATCGTGCCATTGCACTCCAGCCTGGGTGACAGAGCAAGACTCTGTCTCAATAAAAAAAGAAAGAAAGAAAGAAAGAAAAAAATACCAATCATCAATCATCAGTCAACAAACAAAGCCCTTCAGTTCCCACCCATTTGCATGTGAAGCACAGAAACAATAGATTGCATCCCAGGTTTAGCAACAAAGTAGAGAAAAAACATTAATTAAAACCATATTGAGCTACACAAAAACCTGTACACAATTGCTCATAGTAGCTTTATGTGTAAAACCCCAAGCTGGAAATAGTCCAGTGTCCCAGGCCTTCCTGTGAATAATGAAGAGGATGGAAGATTTGAATCGGTACAAAAAGCACCTTTCTAATACTGCTCTCTGCTTTCTGGAACGACACACAGGAGCCAAGTTAGCACACGAGGGGATTTTCCAGGTCCCGGGAGGCATTCGCGGCTGCATCGAGCACTGAACTATGACTTTCTAATTGAAGGCCGTTCTCCACCAATGCCCTATTTTCATCTGCTTGTTGTTTCCAGCGGGCAGGCAGGACGAACCCCCATTAGCTTTGTAAATTCCACTGGACTCCTTCACCCAATGGCTTGGCTCCAGATAATGGGGGTCACTGATCTTTTCCTGCAAATGTAAATACACGCAGAGGACCCAAAGCACTGGATTTGTGGTGCAGACTTTATCAACAGAGGGAGGGTCACACACAACCACACCAGCAGCTGTGTGTCTGAAATTGCAGTAAGCTGGCCACTCCTGAAATCCCTTTTAATATTTTACATGTACAGAAAATGCTGCCATGATCTTGTCGGAATCCAGTGGTGATGAGTCACAAATCTCTTTAGCTCTAAACTCACTTTGGTGCAGGGCCTGTTGTCATGGGGCGTTAATACATTTTAACTCATTCAAATCTTCCCAACATCCCAATTAGGTGGGTGATATTATTACTCCTGCTTTGCAGATGAGGACAGAGAGGCACAGAGTGGTCAATAACTTGCAGAGGGTCACACAGCCAGAGGGTAGGAAAGCAGGAATGAATGAAGCAGGCTGCAGGAGGGTCACATGGCCAGCGAGCGGGAAAGCAGGAATGAATGAAGCAGGCTGCAGAGGGTCACACGGCCAGCGAGCAGGAAAGCAGGAATGAATGAAGCAGCCTTCATTACCATGCACCGTCACTCCCAATGTGCACCAGGGTGCTGTCCTCAGAACCACTGCAAGGACAGGTGAGCACAGAGATTGCACATGAAATGTGACAGAGTTAAGGAACTAGCCTGATGCTGGGTGACATCTTCCCGTTGTCAGCCACTGGGTGCATTTATTTTCTATTGAGGGACTGAGATTTCCTGGAATTCCAGTCCAACCTCCCTGGTTCTGCTGAATCTGATACACCAAAGCAAAAAGCAAATAAGAGATCCAAGATGTATTTTCATGTGGTCGAGTAATTCCAAGAAATGTTGACTCGCTGACTCTCCTGGGACCTTATGCTTCTCGCCAACTTCAAGCCTAAGGAAATTTTCTAGGATAAAGAATTGTCTTAAAAACATAACCTTTCCATTTTGATGGAGTGCTGGTTTGTTGAAGAGGTGGTGCCACTATCCTGGTGAGGGCTGGCAGTGAGAGGAGTGCCTGGAAGGAAATTGGGGAGTGAGATAGCAGGAGATGCATAGAGAGAAGCCAGGGCTTGAGCTTGATGTGCCTGGAACACCCAGGACTCTTCTTTGCCCCACCACTGAGACTGAGCCAGACCTCAGAAGGGCCTCTCTCACTATCCGACGTGTCCGCTCCCCCTTTGCCTGAGCCAGACATCAGAAGGGCCTCTCTCGCTATCTGATGTGCGTGCTCCCCCTTTGCCTTCTGCCATGATTAGGAGCTTCCTTAGGTCTTCACCAGAAGCAGATGCTGCTGCCAGGTTTATACAGCCTGGAGGACCGTGAGACAAATAAACCTCATTTCTTTATTTCAAAAGACCTGAGAAGGGTCCCAATGTGGGATTCTTTGTGGTTTGGAATAGATACAGGAACCCGCTCAACCTGGATCCAAGTGAACATAAGAAAGGGCTGCTACATACAGTTGTGAAGGTTGTGCACTGCACAAGAGTTCTCAGCTCAAGCGGTAAGTGGAAATTAAATCTAGCTTGTGTTCTAGTTGCCAAACCAAGGACCCAGGCTTAAGCTGAAAATATCCAGAAGGGGGCAACTTTTACTAATTCACCCTAATTCACTTAGGTGTTCTGCAACCTCCCGGGGCAGTATCTTAAAATTCCCACAAAGGTGCCATATGGCCTAGGGCCAGCCTCTGCACAGATCCAGTGGAATCCAAAGACTTGAGTGATTATGTTACAAAGACAGTGCTTATCTTTGTGATATACAGAGGAAACAATACTTTGTGGATCCATGACCCGTCAACTTTGGAGTTATGTATAACTGAGGGATATCTGCACAAATAGGGGTGAAGGACCCCAAATAAGGGCTGAGGTTAGGGAAATGAATTCATTTGTTTACTACTCTTTCCCCAGTACCTAGCACAATGTTTCACACACAACGTGTGCTCAGTAAATACTTTGCCAATATGCGATTAAATAGAACAAGGTAGATCATTGATGAATCAACCATTCAAGAAGCATTTTACTGTGTCCTACTGAAGTTCCCTGTAAAGTCCCAGAGAGCTTCCCAGATTGTGTAGGGCATGAGATCTGCCCTCAGAGAACTCATGATGTAGTTGGGTGGCTAAGACAGACACCAGAACAGTTAAGTAGTGAAACGAGGAATAGGAATTCAAAACACTCAACGATGACGTACATATGACTCATTGCTACTGCAGTAGGCTAGGGAATAAATCTTAACGGTATTTCAGCACAGCTCAGGATCACTAAGGGCTTGAGTGCCCAGGAAAGTTCTCATAAACAGGAAGAATTCAACCTAGATTTTGAAATGCATAGGATTTGCAGAGAGAAGCCATTTCAAGTCATTGAAAAGTCAAGATGAGATTCTGGAAGAGGAGACACTTCGTATATGGTGCATTCAGAGGTATATGCATAGGTCAGTGTGAGTGAAGATGCAACCTCCATTGCAAGGAGGTGCTTCCTCCTCAGTCCTGGCACTTCCCTTCCAGGTGCAGGGGACTGCAGTTTTGCTGTCACTGACCTCTCTCTCACCTTGATGCATCTGCTCCCTGGGAAGGGCGGTGATTTCTTGGATTGGTAAATCTGAGGAAGTAAAATGAGGGTGCCAGGCTCAGCTCCATCTTTCCTCATGGGATCTGCTGTGCACAGAGGGCTTGTGCTTTGCTTTGCTTCTGCAGGTGCACGTCTCACCTTGGCTCACCTGGCACAGCCTGCCTGACTCCAGGGTTTCCTATTAGCCTGTCCATTTGCCTAATCTGCTCCAACCAACTACTCCACCATGACCTCTGCATTATTTTCCTATCAATCACTGCTGTGACAAATTACCACCCACATAGCAGCTCAAAACGACTCAACTGTATTATCTCAAGGTTTTGGAGGTCAGAAGACTAAAGTCCGTCATCAGCGCTGTGCTCCTTCTGGAGGCTACAGAGGAGAATTCATTTCCTCGCCTCCTCCAGCTGCTGAGGGCTGCCCACATTCCTTGGCTCATGGCCCCTTCCTTTATCTTCAAAGCCAGCAATGTCTCACCGCTCCGTGCCTTTCTTCCACAGTTACATCCCCGACCCCACGTCCTCTGCCTCTTCTCTCACTTGAGGACACTGGGATTACACTGGACGCACCTGGAGCAGTTTCCCACAGCTGATCAGCAACCCTCCTTGGAACTCCAATTCCCCTTTTCCATGTGACTTAACATACAGGTTTCAGGGACTAGGGTGTGAGTATTTTTACAGGGGGTGCATCTTTAGCATTTTTCTACCTACCTGAGACTTTATTAGTAATTAAGGCAATATTTTCCTCTCATCTTTAATCTTTTTTATATTTCAACTTGTTCAGAATCCAGACTAAGAAGGATAGGAAGGAAGGAAGGAAGGAAGGAAGGAAGGAGGACAGGAAGGAAGGAAGGAAGGAGGACAGGAAGGAAGGAAGGAAGGAGGACAGGAAGGAAGGAAGGAAGGAGGACAGGAAGGAAGGAAGGAGGACAGGAAGGAAGGAGGACAGGAAGGAAGGAGGACAGGAAAGAAGGAAAGAAGGAAGGAAGGAAAGAAGGAAAGGAGGAAAGAAAAAGGGAAGGAAGAAAAGAAAAAGAAAGAAAATGAGGAAAGAAAGAAAAAAATCTGCTACTTCGTAGGGCACATCTTAGAGGCCCCTAACAAAGATGGCAGCCAGACTGATGGACTCCAAATTTCAGATAAAGGAATCTGAGCTCCTTTAGTTTCTGGATTCCCCTACACTGTTTTACACAGAGTAAGAGCTTAATCAATATTTGTAATAGTTAATGGTGATGGCAAAGTCTTACAGGTGAGTGTCCCAAAATGTAGAGCTGCTGAAAGAACCAAGGACAGAACTCTGGGAGCTCAAAAATCCACTGAATATGTCTCCTTGTTAACAAGATGCTGCCAAAGTCTAAATCTGGAATCTTGCAAAGGGAAGGAGAGAGAGACAAACAGAGAGAGAGAGAGAGAGAGAGAGAGAGAGAGTTGTCTAATTAAATAAATATGCATTGCATTCTACTGGAGACAATGGCATGCAACAGACAAACAAAATATGATGCCAATCACGGTTTATTTCCCCAAAGCAGGGCTTTGTTTTTAGCACTCGTCAAAAATAGATTCCCATTTACAAGTACTTTGCTGTCAATAAAAATCCATTTTCAGCATGAATTTTCCTCTCTCCCAGCTCAACATGTGGATTTTGAAGAGAAAAGAATGTTCTACTTAAAAATAGCAGAGTCCTCCTCTATTTTTCTCTTTTCTTATTCCTGCCCTCCCTCATTTTCTGTTTCCAGACAGATTCTCTCCCTGGGCTTTTCTCTGAGCAAACCTATTTTGCTGGGGTGTGGAGGGAGCTCCTTTCATGGGACTGAAGAGCTTCCAGAATCCACAGAAGGTGCTGTCAGTGATAAAGCAAAAATGTTATGGACGCTGCAGGAAGCAAGAAAGCCCAACGTGACAGTCATGCGCGGCACTCGCGGGTCTCCAAGGGGGACAAACCCACCAGAAATGTCCCGTGCCAAGAACAGAAGCAAGGAAAGGAGCACTGTGAAGGAAAGAAAGAGAAAAGCGCTTTCCATTCTCCAACAACAGAAGTGACACTACACTTTTAAAATTTCACAAGTTTCCAGATCTGTTCAAAGGCAACACTCGATCCCGGAGTTCAGTCGGCCTCAAAGGTGATACAAAGCAGGTGGAAATACCTTCTCTTTTCAGGTCTCGTGTGCTGGCCTGGAGCATTACAAAGTTTGTCCCTCCCTGTCGGGCGTGGTGGCTCACACCTGTAGTCCCAGCACTTTGGGAGGCTGAGGCAGGTGGATCACGAAGTCAGGAGATTGAGACCATCCTGGCTAACATGGTGAAACCCCGTCTCTACTAAAAATACAAAAAATTAGCTGAGTGTGGTGGCACATGTCTGTAGTCCCAGCTACTCAGGAGACTGAGGCAGAAGAATCCCTTGAACCCGGGAGCTGGAGGTTACAGTGAGCCGAGGTCATGCCACTGTACTCCAGCCTGGGTGACAGAGCGAGACTCTTGTCTCAAAAAAAAAAAAAAAATGAATGTTTGTCCCTCCCTTAGCATGTCCTAGGCAGATCATTAAATGTTGGGTCAATGATTCAAATTCTGAAGTTGGCATTTGTAACCCTGATGTGGTGGCATCAATTTTTGCTGAGCTCTTGGCCGCATTGTGTGTTGTGTGACCGGCCCTCCGATGAGATGCAGACACTCTGTGATCTCTTGGATCTGGGGAATTGCTTAGAATATTTTTTCACTTGTCTCTAATAGTGGGCTTTAAATATTAGTCTATATTATTTCCATACTTTAAGGAGTTTATATGCAAAAAATAAGCAAATAAAGAATTGCAGAGCAATATGATACATGTCTTTTACCAGGGGATTAAAAGAACTGCATATTCATTGGGATTCTTGCTTTCAAGAAATGGGAATTGCAAATTAACATGAATATAAGAGTAACTATTAGCTCTCATAGTGGTTTTAGCCCCTCAACATTCTTGACTCGGCTCTTATTTTTGTGGGTTCCTTTCTTGCTCAGTCTCTCCCCTTGAGATTACCCAGAAAGTCTTCAGGGCTACGGCATCAGCAAGTCCAGAGTGAGAGTTCTTTTTCTCACTTCTTATTAGTTCTGCAAAAGTCTTGAAACTGAGTTTCATTGGCTACAATTGAGACATGGGCCTGAACCAATTACTGAGGCTGCAAAGTGAATCGTTCTAATGGGTCACACAGGCTTCACACTCCCACTCCTGAAGCCGGATGGTAGGTGGGGTATGGTGGGTGGGGGTCAGGTCCTTCCTCACTGTATGTGCTGAGGAATGTGTACTTGGACAGACAGCACAGCACAGAAACAAATATAGAAGCAGACATAAAACAGATGCTCCATAAACGCTAACACAATAGTTTCTTCTCTCAGGAACTTCAAAGCTCTTAAGGAAGTTAACAAAAATGCAGGCCTTTTTGTGATGAGAAGCATACCAAGAGCCGAAGGAGAGGGTGAATAATACCAGTGTATGTTTCAGTTAGGATGATTTCAAAAGCAGGTATGAAATATTCTCCTCAAAGTAGCTTGTCCAATGGGGTTGCTACGGTTTCAACAATAAGAGGCGTGGAGGAAGGCAGTCAAGAGATGGCTTGAGGGCCCAGCAGAGTCATTGAAGACCTAGAATATCTCCATTCGCTTGCTCAATCATTCTTGCCATATTGGCTTTTTATCCTTGGGCATTTGTCTTCATGGTTGCAATACAGCTGCTGCAGCCCCAACCATCACGCCTTCATAAAGTACTAACCAAAGACAGGAAGACCAGGGAATGGGTAAGAGGCCTCCTAATGCATCTCAATTTATATCATGGAGAACAAAATAACTTTTCTCAGAAGCAGTAGAAAGGCATCCTTTTAGAATTTTTTCGGCAGAACTGGTCTGTGGACACCAATACTTATAGAAATGGCTGGAGAGTGTGCATCTGACAACTTCAGTTTCGATAATAGATGGTGGCCTTCCCCATAGAGAAAAATAAATGGTGGAAAGGCTGGGGGAACATTCTAAGGACATGAAGAAGAGAACAAATTCAGAAAAGGAAGAGTTTCATAATGTGTTGACTTGAGAGATGGTTATTCATGGACACTCCGGAGAGTCATAGGGACATTCCAAGAGGGGAAAAACTAGAAGAAGGACATCTGTGGGTACAAGTATCCCTAAGGGAAGATTCAACTTTGGAAGTAACAACAGAAGAACACTGGAACGAGGGGGATACATTTGGAGAAGACAAATGGAGCAAAATTACCATAGACTTGAACACTTAGAATCTGGGGATTTCAATGTTTTTGGCCAGAGGCAGTGGCCTCCATATGGAATCAGACCCCATAAGGAATCTGGAGCTTGTGTGTTTTTCCTTGTGATTTTTTGGGGGGGACCATATACCATTTCCAGCATTTAAATATAGAGAGCCACCTCACGGGCTTCTCTTGGAAAACTGGAAGATCTGGCAAGTCTGAGCTCGTGCCCTTCACAGCAGCAATTGGCTGACACTAGACAGTAGCTGCCACTCGTTGAAATGGGCCTGCCCGCTCCCATTCCTCAGGACACTCCCGCATCCAGCTTCCCTCACCTAGAGTCCCTGCCTGGCCTCTGGAGGCACGAGGGGTGTGGCCCCAGGTTAGGCAAAGGGGCAGCTGTTGACCCTCTGCAGGTGAATTTCCAGGAGCAGACAGAACTTCAGGTTGATTTTGGGTCACATGGGAGCCAACATGGGGCCAGAAAATCGAGGAGTCAGGTGCCTGTGGTCGTCGTCCCTCCCTGTCGCCTGCGTGGGTGTAGGTGCTGTCCCCGCAGGAGTCTACAGGTTTCATTGTGTTTAACTCAAAAGCCAGTCAAAGCTGTGAGGGTCATGTTGTCCCTAGGCCCCTGTTTCTTTCTTTTATAATATAAATTTGCTCATTGTAAATCCTTTAGTTGAGCATCAGGAAGGCATGAACAGGCATCCCCTAGTGACTCTCCAGCAACAGCAGATTCATCCAAATCTTTCAGCCATCGGCTCCTGGATATGCCTCCATGGCTGCTCTGAGGAACTGAAAATCTCTTAGGGAATTCAGCAAAAATGCAGACCTTAGAATATTTTTTGCCTTGTCTTTAAATAATGAGGTTTAAAAATCAGCCTATATTATTTCCAAATTTTAAGGAGTACACATGCAAAAAAAATTTAATCAAACAAAGAATCACAGAAGCAATCTGATACATGTCTTTTGGGGGGGATTAAAGGAAATATGTACGGTTGGGATTCTTGTGTGAAGAAATGAGAGGCCTGGGCATGGGCCCGGTGGCTCACATCTGTAATGCCAACATTTTGGGAGGCCGAGGGGGGCCGATTGTTTGAGTCCAGAAGTTCAAGACCTGCTTGGGCAACATGGTAAAATCCAATCTCTACCAAAGATACAAAAAAAATCGCTGAGTAGACTGGTATGTGCCTGTAGTCCCAACAACTCAGGAGGCTGAGGCCGGAGGATTGCTTGAGCCCAGGAAGCAGAGGTTACAATGAGTCAAGATGGTGCCACTGCACTCCAGCCTGGGTGACCGTGTCTCAGAGAAACAAAAAAGAAAGAAAGAAAAAGAAAAGAAAAAAGAAACAGAAAAAGAAAAGAAATAGGAACTGTAAGTTATATTGCTAAGAACATAAGGGTCTTTATGAGCTCACAGACCTGATTAACTCTCACAACCCCTATATTAAAGGCATTTCTGGGCTCTGAGACCTACCTCTTTCCAAAGTGTGGGTGGGACACATCTTTACCTTGTAGCACAGATTCACCTGAGAATGTTAATGGCCTGTAAGGATTATAAGCTTTGATCCTGAAATGTATTTGCCAATTGCTTGTTGTGTTTACCAGCTGTCTCTGTTTAATGGGGAGTCCCATCTTAATGCAATATGTAAGCATCTCTAAAGCGAATGCACGTGGTAAGCCCATTTCTAAATTTGCTTCTAAGTCCTGAATCTTTACTCCTATCAACTCCTACAGATATTCTGAGCAAGGTCCTTTTTGCTGCATGCCCCAATCCCTGTGAACACTGAGATAGTCTGCATATCCTGAGTGATCCATTTTGAAATGGTCTGGTATATACTAGGTGCTCAATAAAAATAAGGTATTGTTATTATTAATAGTACATTCCTCATTATTTCACCGAACACATATTAATTAAACACTCACTCTGTTACCAGGCCCTGTGAGCAAAAGGGGAGAGAAGACAATTTACTGAGGCTAAAGTTAACCATCCCAGATTTCATCACCCACATTTCATGGCTTAGGGAAGAATAAGGTAAACTCCCTTCTCCAAATCTTCTTTGATCTTAAGCATATAGCCTTAACATCTGGAACTTACATTTAATAGGTTCAATTGTGGAGTTACATGATGATGGATTCTCATTTTTTCTGTTTGGAATTGGAGACGAAGCAATCATCACCAGGTGATTTACCTTGGCGAGAAAGTTGACGAATTGACACTACAGTACGCTGCCACCAGGTGGCAGTCAATGCCTTTATCTTAGAGCTCGAACCACTAGCCGACCTCAGCATTACTAGTTCCAGTTTATGAGGAATATCAATAGTGTGAATATGTGATTAGTAATATTATGAATTGTAGGAATGTTATACTGTGGTTTACCATATCATAGACTTTTTAGGCACGTTATCCACGTTTAATCTTCACAACAGCTTTGCGAAATAGTGTTATTTCCATTTCGTTAACAAAGAAGGGAAGGTTCCTAGGTTGACTGAGCTGCTGGAGGCCACACGAATCTTAGGTTGTGGACTTAAAACTAGCAGACCCTCAATCCTGTCCTCATTCTATTCCACTTAGAGTTTTCAGAGTGCTCTTAATTTTCAACATTTTATTTAATATAATTTATTTAAGTAATTGAACTTAATATCAGAAAGCTATATGTTTAAGAGTATATATATATTTTTTCCATTTGACACCAGCCTGGGTGACATAGTGAGACCCCCATCTCTACAAAAAAAGTAATTAAAAAATAGCTGGGAGTAGTAGTGGGGGCCTGTGGTCCTAAGCACTCGGGAGGCTGGGGCAGGAGGATCACTTGAGCCTGGGAGGTTGAGGATTCAGTGAGCCATGATTGCACTCCAGCCTGGGTGACAGAGCAAGACTGTGTCTCAAAAAAAAAAAATCACAGAATAAAGATATACCTTGTAGAGTTCAGTACTTATTGTGGGTTGAATTGTACTCCATACAAGATGCTGAAGAATTAACCCTCAGTACATGTCAATGTGACTTTACTTGGAAACAGGGTCTATGCCAGTGTTATGGGCTGAATGTGACCTCCTAAAATTTATATGTTAAAGCTCCTCATTTCTAATGTGATGGTGGTAGGAAGTGGCCACCTTTGGAAGGTGGCCAGGTCATGAGGGCGAAGCTGACATGACGGGTATTAGTGCCCTAATGAGAAGATACATGAGAGACATGATCTAGCTCTCCACCACGTGAGGACATAGGAAAGAAGGATCTGTCTGCAAACCAGGAAGTCTTAGTAAGTTCTTACCAGGAACTGAATCAGCCAGCACCTTGATCTTGGACTTCCAGCTTCCAGAACTGTGAGAAATGAACATTTGTTGTTTTAGCCACCCGGTCTAGGACATTTATTCTAGCAGCCCGGACTGAGGCAGCAGATGATCAAGTTAAAATAAGGTCACTAGGCTGGGCCCTAATCCAGTATGATTGGCATCTGTACCAAAAGGGAACATTTTTTCACAGAGACCGGCATGCACACAGGAAGAGCACCCTGTGAAACTGGAGTTCTGCTGCCGCAAGCAAAGTGACCACTGGAAGCTGGTAGAGAGGCAGGGAATATATCCTTCCCTAGCACCTGCCTGCAGAGGGAGTGTGGCCCCACGGCCTTGATACTGGATTTCCAGCCGCCAGAATGGTGAGGCAAGGAACTTCTGTGGTTTCAAGACCCCCAGTTTGTGGGGCTTTATTAGGCCAAGTCTATTGATGACTCTATTTGTAAGGGCAAGTCTGTTGATGCCTCTATTTCTAATTTCAGTGGTGCAGCCTTTAGAGACGATGCATTTCACATAATTAGTATACCCAGGAGAAAATTATTCTGTGATTTTATGTTTGTTCCCTGCCAAAGGGACTAAAATATTCCCTTGAGAGATCAGCCATAACATTTCCACCCTTTCTTCCCTCCTTTCTCTTTCTCTCCCTCCTTGCTCCTTTCTTCCTTCCTTCTCTTCCTCCTTCCTTTCCTTATGTTACAGTCTCGCCAATGCACCTTTTCACCTTCTGCTTTGGCTCCAATGAGAGGAGAGATTTTTTTCTCCCTTTTCTTACCTCTGGGTTTGGATATTCCCACACCCCTCCCACCAGCATACATCCAGTCACTCCACACCAGAGCTGTCATTTAAAGATGGTCCCTGCAGATCCCGGAAGAGCAGCGGCTGTTACTTGCATGTTTGGGGCTCTGAGAAGGTGGAGGACGACCCCCCTTGCTAGCAGAGAGCTTTGCCTTCAGTCACTCTTCATTTCCATGGATTGCTGGAGAGAACCCTGTTCCCTGTCTCCTATGGTTCCTCTCCACTGATGAGGTCAAGAGCCAAAAAAAGAGGATTAAGCTGTACCTGTGCTGAAAACATATATTAAGAAAACACTTCTGGAGGCTGGGCATGGTGGCTCATGCCTGTAATCCCAGCACTTTGGGAGGCCAAGGCGGGAGGATCACTTGAGGTCAGGAGTTCGAGACCAGCCTGGCCAACATGGCGAAACCCCGTCTCTACTGAAAATACAAAAATTAGCTGGGCATGGTGGCACATGCCTGTAATCCCAGCTACTTGGGAGGCTGAAGTGGTAGGATCACTTGAACCCAGGAGGTGGAGTTTACAGTGAGTCCAGATGGTGCCACTGCACTCCAGCCTGGGTGACAGAGGGAGACATTTTCTAAAAAAAAAAAAAAAAAAAAAAAAAAAAACTTTCTGGGAATTTGTTTTCCCGTGAAGAAAAAGGGCACTTTTCCCTGTAATCTCAGAGAAGAATAAATTTTTCTCCTCCCAATCTGCATCCAGGTGAGTGAGTGTTGGATATGAATCAACATTTGAATATGCCATCTCCACTTCAGACATCATAGCAATGCCTACGGTTCTCCATAAACTTTGACAATCTGATTATATTAGTTTCCTGTGCTTCCAAAACAAATGACCACAATCTGAATTGCTGTCTTAGTCTGCATAGGCTGCTAAACAAAATACAACGGACTCGGTGGATAAAGCAACAGAAATTTATTTCCTCACACTTCTGGAGGCTGAGGATCTGAGATCAAGGTGCCAGCATGGGCGGGTTCTGCTGAGGGCTTTCTTCCTGGCTTATAGATGGTGCCTTCTCACTGTATCCTCACGTGGGCATAAGAGGGCATGGGAGAGGGGAGAAAGAGAGAGAGAGAGAGAGAGGAGAGAGAGAGAATCTTCCTTTTCTCTTTCTCTTATGAGACCACAGTCTTAATCTTCCTCTTATAAAACCACAGTTCTGCCTGATTAGGGCCCCACCCCTGTGGCCCCATTTAAGCTGAATTCTTTAATTACCTTCTAAAGACCCTACCTCCATGTACAGTCACATTGGGGGCTTCAACACATACATTTTGTGGGAGACACAGTTCAGTCCATAGCAGGGCTTAAAGCACCGGAAATGTATTCTTTCACAGCTCTGGAAGTTAGAGTCCCATATCTCCATGTCAGCAGGCCACGCTCTCTCTGCAGGCTCTAGGGGAGCCCCTCCTCACGTTTTCCAGCCCATAGCACTCCTGGGTTTCCTTGGCTGGTGGCTGCATCACTCCCGTCTCCGCCTCCATCCTCACCTGGCCTTCTTTTCTGAGGGTCGGTGTCTGTGAGTGTCCTCCTCTTGTAATGACACCAGTTCTATTGGGTTTATGGCCCACCCTAATCCTGCATGACCTCATATTAACTAATTACATCTGCAAAGACCCTATGTCCACTCAGGGGCACATTCTGGGGTTCCCAGTGGATGTGGATTTTTAGACGACTTTGTTTCACTTAGGATGCTGATCACGCAAAGCCGAGTCATAGGAGTTAGCCACGGGAAAAGCTACTCTAGAGCTTTCAGCACCGTGCCCTTGAAACTCAACATATTAAAGAAGCTTTTATGAAAGACCTTTTGTATTAGTCCATTTTCATGCTGCTGATAAAGACACACCCAAAACTGGGCAATTTACAAAAGAAAGAGGTTTAATGGACTCACAGTTGCATGTGGCTGGGGAGGCCTCACAATCATGGCAGAAGGTGAAAGTCATGTCTCACATGGTGGCAGACAAGAGAAGAGAACTTGTGCAGGGAAACTCCCCTTTATAAAACCTTCAGATCATGTGAGACTTATTCACCATCATGAGAACAGCACAGGAAAGAGCCGCCCCCATGATTCCATTACCTTCCACTGGGTCCACCCCATGACGTGTGGGAATTGTGGGAGCTGCAATTCAAGATGAGATTTGGGTGGGGACACAGCCAAACCATATCACCTTTAAATTAATTTAATATATAGTCATTTAAATTTCATGGGTCAGGCATGGTGGCTCACACCTGTAATTCCAGCACTTTGAGAGGCCAAGGTGGTCGGATCACTTGAGATTAGGAGTTCATGACCAGTCTGGCCAACATGCTGAAACCCCATTTCTACTTAAAAAAAAAAAAAAAAAAAAAAAAGCCAGGCGTGGCAGTGTACACCTGTAATCCCAGCTACTCAGGAGGCTGAGGCAGGAGAATCACTTGAGCCTGGGAGACAGAGGTCAGAGTGAGCTGAGATCATGTCACTGCACTCCAGCCTGGACAACGGGGCCAGACTCCATCTCAAAAAAATAAAATTAAAAATAAATTTTCTGACAATTATCCATGTATTTATCTAAACACCTTCTGAGTTTGTTTCTAATTTTAGTGGTACAGACTTTAGAGAGGATCCATTTCACATAATTAGTATACACAGGAGAAAATCATTCTTTGATTTTATCTTTGCTCCCTGCCAAAGGCGCTAAAATATTCCCTTGAGAGATCACCCATAGCATTCCCCATCTTTCTTCTGTCCTGTCTCTTTCTTTCCCTCTTTTCTCATTCCTTTTTTCCTTCCTTTTCTTCTTCCTTCTGTTCCTTACAGTATGTTTTCCTTCTTTCTTCTTTGCTTTGCTTAATCACCTAAGGAATAGGTAACTCTTCAAAGCCAGATGAAATTCCTTTCTTTATAGTTTTTTTTTCTTTCTGTTCTATTTTCCCTTTCTGTTCTATTTTTCCTTTGAGTTGTACAAACGAATAATTTCTTTCAAGTTAATATTTTGCCTACTTAGAAGACAAGCCTGGAACATATTTTTCTACTTGTCAAAAATCTTATTTTAAATATCTGACTAGGTAGACAATAAATGTCACCTGGTCTAGATAACTAATCACTTCTTAAAAAGGAGCCTCACCTTGTTTGTTGCATCAATTCTGAATTCTGAGCGCCTACTGCTTTTATATATGAAAATCCTTTCTCTTCTTTTTTTTGTAAATACAAAGTTGCTTTTTTCTTTTTTCTGATATCTTTCTTGATCTAATCACACTAGTTGCTTTAAGTCTAGCTATTTACAGACAATTTTATTCAAGAACGCAGCTTTTGCTCCCTGTCCTATATCTAATTAATGAGGCCAGTCTTTGATATCCATTCAGAACATTTTGATTTGCGTGGTTTCATCTGAGACCCCAGTTGTCTCTTTTCAAGACAAATTAGAAATGGATTTACTGGATGCTCATTCACTGCCGTGGACTAAGGTAGGAAGGAGATGAGAGCTCAGAGGTGAGGAGGACCCGATGCAGTCCCTCCTGGATGAGGCACTCACATGATGGTGGGAGAAATAGACACAGAGGGATGTAAAGATCAAACCGTGTGGGGAGGACAGGACGGCATGCCCGGGGTGATGTGGAAACACAATGTTGGGGCCCATCCTCATCCAGGTCTAGGGTGGAGGCCGCTGGGTGGAAATGATGACTAAACCGAGCCTCTAGAGATGGCTGCAGGGATGCCTTAAGAACGACAAAGAAACCAACATCAGTGAAAGGCTCTTGTTGCAGGAAGAAGCCACGCAAAAACTTGCGAATTCTTGCAAAATGATTGTTTTATTTTATCCAAGGTTTCTACAGGTCAGAAATTCAGACAAGGAACATGGGAATGGTTTGTTTCTTTTCAAGATGTGTGGGGACTTATCTGGGAAGAGTCAATGGCCAGGGACTGGAATCAAGTGAATCCAATTACTCTCCCACTGGGTGATTGGTGATAACCTTTGGCTGGGACCCCAGCTAGAGGCTGACCCCGCGGCTTGGGCTTCCTCACGATATGGTGGGATAAAGTGGTTTCAGATAAAGTGGTTTCAGATTAAGTGGTCTTCCTACCAGGTGGCTCAGTCCTCCAGTGTGATTGTTCCATTGAGCAAAGTAGAAGCTGCATCTTTTTAAAATATAAAGTCAAAAATCATGTACTGAAGGGTCATTTTATCTACCTTCCATTGGTTGTAAACAAGTCACTAAGGTTCACCCAGTTGCAAGTGGAAGGAGGCAGGTACTGCCTCTTGAAGGTAGGAATATCTAGGGATTTGCGGACTTGTCTTAAAAACTCCATAGCACTTTGGGAGGCCGAGGTGGGCGGATCACGAGGTCAGGAGTTAGAGACCGGCCTGACCAACACGGTGAAACCCCATCTCAACCAAAAATACAAAAAATAGTCGGGCGTGGTGGTGGCAGGCACCTGTAATCCCAGCTAATCAGGAGGCTGAGGCAGGAGAATCACTTGAACCCAGGAGGTGGAGGTTGCAGTGAGCTGAGATCATGCCATTACACTCCAGCCTGGGTGACAGAGTGAGACTCCATCAAACAAACAAACAAAAAACCCCTCCATAGCTCTCACTGATTGATCCTTTTGTGATGATCTCAAGTGACAACAACAAAATAATCCTAATAATCATGACAACAATTTTGGTTTACTAAAATAAGTTCAGTAAGTAAAAGACAATGAGTTAATAATGCTACTTAAAGGAAAAAAGTTGATAAAAAAGTGAGAATATGTATGTGTATAATGTTTTGCTTACTTTAATGAGTAGTGAGTGTTTGTATGTGGATATTTTATTCCTTCTATTAATTATACAGCTATTTAACTTTAAAAATATTCTTAAAGTCAAGGTTGGAAATAATGATGAAATGCATTCATTTGATGGAATTAAAGTTTTGGAAGGAGCTGAAGTACTAACAGAGAGACTAATATGCCCCAGTCTGTCTTGGACTTCCTGGGTGTTAGCACTGAAAGTCCCCCTTCCTGGGAGTCCCCTGTTTCTCCAATTCCTTGGAAACTGAGATGATTGCTTACCATAGATAGCAATATTTTTTAAAAAATGATTGTGTGTTTGTGGATTCTGCTATTCAATATCTATTAAGTCTCAGAAAAACCCAGGCATAATACATTTGAAAAATTAACTTCTAAGGTTTAAGAACATTTATTAATGTTACAAATGATTATTTGAGGGCTTAAGCAAGTGTAAGTAATTACACCATGTTTATAAGTACTTCTCCATATGTGCTCAAATCCCCATGTGAACATTACATAAAAATAAATAAAATTAAACACAATGAGGAATAATTAGAAATAATAGGATAATGAGAAAGAGCTGGCATCGTGAAAGCCCAGTTTCAATCAGGAACGAGCCATCAGGTAAGAGCAAGACTGAACCGTGTGCACTTGATTTTCAACAGAGGACCCTGGGGATCCTTACAAGAGCGTTTCAGGGCCAGTCATGGTGGCTCGCGCCAGCACTTTGGGAGGCTGAGGCAGGCCGATCACTTGAGGTCAGGGGTTTGAGACCAGCCTAGGCAACACGGCAAAACCCTGTCTCTACTGAAAATACAAAAATTAGCCAGGTGTGGTGGCACACGCCTGTTATCCCAGCTACTTGGGAGGCTGAGGTGAGAGGATCGCTTGAGCCTGGGAGGTGGAGGTTGCAAAGAGCTGTGACGGCACCACTGCACTCCAGCCTGGGCAACACGGTGACACCGTGTCTCAAAAAAACAGAGCATTTCAGTTCCTGGAGAGGTGGAAGTGGAAGAAGTCTCAAATGCAGGTGTCTTTGGGATTACCCGAGACATTCAAGGTTAGAGTAAGCTGGAAACATGAGAAGAAACCAAGTAGATGTCATCCCAGTATCTGTGAGCTCACTGCACAGCCAGGCAGGAAGGGTTCAGAACAGGATGGAGTAGTAAACAGATCTGTTGAATCCCACTGGGGTGAACCAACCTTGCAGAGAGGGTTCAGACTCAAACTGGAATTAGCTAACATGAGACTCAGATCCAAAGCAGGCGGATTGGAGGGTGTGGACTTGGAGGCCCCTCCCGTGGACACTCTAGGAGAGCATGAGTGAAGTGGTGAGAACAACCACCCCAGTGTTCAGGGGCTCAGATCACCTGTTCTGGCCAGAAATTTTGTTCAGCCACTAATTTGGGCCCGTCGAAGAGAAAATCCCAGTGATGATGAGATGGTGGCTCCCAATTTGCTTGGGAAGGTAGCCTCAGCTTGCTGGAGTGGATGAAATCATTTTCTTAGTAAGTGTAGAATCCAGAAGGGTGAATAGTTGAAAACAGTGGTGATAAACTGTGTTTATTAATATTTTTGGTGTAAAGCATAGAATTAAGGGGATATATTTTGCATGTAAAGTGTTTATAATATTTAAGTTAATTTATCACATTAGAGATGAGCCTTGTGATTTCAGCTAAAACAGGCATTTAAAAATCAATTTTAGGTTTTTTTATTTGAAGTTGAAAAGTATAAGATAATTTACCTAACTACGAACAAGATTGGAATGTTTAAGAGAACTTGAGAGTCCTCGGTAAGTTTTATTTGTGAGATTTACTAGGGCTGTGTAAGTATTTGCAAGAGCTTTCCACATTAATTAGGTGTATATATTTCTTAAAAAGAAGCTGAATATATTAAATTTATGAACATGTCTTGAGATATCTAAAGGAATATAATTCACTAATTTATTAATACTTCCTCTTAAAATTGCATTAAGGTACTATATTTATGAATAGAGTAGTAAATTTTTTCAACTGAACTTGAAGGCTTTGGTAGAAAGATAGTTTTTGTGATGTTTACTTTGATACAGTGAACATTAAAAAGAACAAAGCAAAGGCCAGGTGGGATGGCTTATGCCTGTAACCCCAGTTCTTTGGGAGGCCAAGGTGAGAAAATCACTTGACCTCACGAGTTCAAGACCAGCCTGGGCAACATGGTGAAATCCCCTCTCTACAAAAAATACAAAAATTAGCTGGGTACAGTGGCACCCACCTGTAGTCCCAGCAACTTGGGAGGCCGAGGCAGGAGGATTGCTTGAACCCCAGAGGCAGAGGTTGTAGTGAGCTGAGATTGTGCCATTGCACTCTAGCCTTGGCAACAGAGCCAGAGGCTGACACACACACACACACACACACACACACGGCCATTAAAATCAGTTTTTAAAAAAAGGCCAGGTGCGATGGCTCATGCCTGTAATCCCAGCAATTTGGGAGGCTGAGGTGGGCAGATCACGAGGTCAGGAGTTTGAGACCATCCTGGCTAACACGGTGAAACCCCGTCTCTACTAAAAAATACATAAAATTAGCCGGGTGTGGTGGCGGGCGCCTGTAGTCCCAGCTACTCGGGAGGCTGAGGCAGGAGAATGGCGTGAACCCGGGAGGTGGAGCTTGCAGTGAGCCGAGATCGCGCCACTGCACTCCAGCCTGGGCAACAGAGAGCGAGACTCCGTCTCAAAAAAAAAAAAAAAAAAAAAAAGCAAAATAAGTATCTGTGTAGAGTCTCTTCCCTGCTTGGAAGATACCCTTAAGGCATCAAAAACCCATGGAGCTGCATAGCTCAGAGGGGACAGTGCACACTGGCCTCTGTGCTGCGTGGGGACGAACAGGACTGGTGAGCCTGGACTCCATCAGTGAGGACAGGCAGAGAAAACAAAACAGAGGAGGTGGTGGTACCCAGGGAACTCCCCAGAACACAGCCCTGAGTGCAAAGGGGGAAGCACAGCGCGACCTGGTGGTCAGCAACACTCAGGAAACTTTACAACACAAGGGTCCGCAGCCCATTGCTGTGTGGTTTTCAGAGGTGACAGTGGAGAATATACCTGAAAAGCATGAGGAAGGGGCCTCTGCCGGGGACGGAGGAATGGCGATGGATGGAGGTTAGGATAAGGGAAAACGTCACCGAAGAAGAACCGTGGGTGGCCCTGTCGTGATGGTGCCAGGAGCTGTGTGGTCGTCTCAGCACTTGGTGGCTGAGTCTTTGAAATAAAGCAGTAGAATAAAGCAGTGGATGTTACAGGATGGGAAGGGCAGAGGGAAGGGAGGGCTAGAAAGAGATTTGTTAAAGGGTACAAAATTACAGTAGATGGGAGAAATAAGTTCTAGTGTTCTGTTGCCCTGTGGGAGGAGTACAGTAACAATAACATTTTATATAGTGTCAGATAGCTGGAAGGAGGACATGAAACACCCTCAACACAGAGAAATGATAAATGTTTGATGAGAGGATGGATATGCTAATTGCCCTGATCTGATCACCATACCCTGTATGTATTGAAACATCTCTATCTACCCCATGAATATATACAATTATTACTTGAAATTTTAAAAATAAGTTAAAATTTAGGGAAAGAAAAGTTTCACTTGTAAGGACGTCCAAAATAAATGAATTAAGCTAATCACGTTTTTTTTTTAAGACAGGGTCTCACTTTGTCACCCAGACTGGAGTACAGTGGCACGATCTCGGCTCACTGCAACTTCCGCCTCCCAGGCTCAAGGGATTCTCCTGCCTCAGCCTCCTGAGTAGCTAGGACTACAGGCGTACACCACCATGCCCGGCTAACTTTTGTGGTTTTAGTGGAGACGGGTTTTCACCAATGTTGGCCAGGCTGGTCTCGAATTCCTGACCTCAAATGATTCACCTGCCTTGGCCTCCTAAAGTGTTGGGATTACAGGTGTGAGCCACCTCGCCCACTGTTTTTGTTTTTTTGTTTTGTTTTGTTTTGTTTTTTGGGTAAACAACAACAACAAAAACCCAGATAAACACCTCCTAGGATGTAGGACTCTAATCTGCCTCAACTCATCCGGGGCCTGAGAGGCAGCTCTCCCACTGCAAATAGCAAAATATTTGGGATGAAAATCCTCGGAATTATCCCATTCAAAAGGAGACTGGCTACATTTCTGGGCAGTTGTAAATCTAAATGTAGCCACCGTCATATGCCTGTTCTACTGTCAGCATCGAGTAAACGCTGAGCCCTAGCAATAATTATAAGGGGGAGGAGGGATGGGAGCTTTCACTTTCAGATCTGTCTATAGATTAGATTGACTTTTCTATCGTAAGGATGTTACTGCTTTTTTGTTATTGCTTTTCCCTAAATAAAAGTCTGAAGCTGAGTGAAAGACAGCAGTTATCCCCTCATTAACTCAAGCAATTAATTATTTGATCCTCAGTCCCCCTGTGGGTTGCAGCCATTAAGGAATGTTAGAAGCTGATAAGGCACAGGTCTTCCAGGAATGTCTCTCATTTTAATATTCTGACAGTTTTGACTTTTCTCCAGGGTGCGTTACGATGCAGCAATAGAAAAAAAAATACTGTTTTTTTTTCTTCCAAAATGAAATAGGGCCACACCTGGCTGGCATTGGAGGCACCATGAAATAGACCAGCTCCTGGCCGGGTAGAGTGGTTCACGCCTATAATCCCAGCACTTTGGGAGGCCAAGGTGGGCAAACCACCTGAAGTCAGGAGTTCGAGGCCAGCCTGGCCAACATGGTGAAATCCCATCTCAACTAAAAATATGAAAATTAGCCAGGTGTGGTGGTAAGTGTGTGTAGGCCCAGCTAGTTGGAATACTGAGACAGGAAAATCGCTTGAACCTGGGAGGTAGACGTTGCAGTGAGCAGAGGTCCTGCCACTGCACTTCAGCCTAGGTGACAGAGCAAGACTCCATCTAAAAACAACAACAACAACAACAACAAACAAACAAACAAATAGAAAAACCAAAATGACCAGCCCTGATTGAAGACACATAATTGGGGCAAGTGGAGAATAATAACTACTGGCTGGGACAGGAGACGGAACAGGCTCATGGCCTTTAGTCTGGGGGTGTGGCAGAGACAATGTGTTTCCCAAACCCTCTTGACTTTCCCCCGGCCATGTGGTTGGACCTATGTTTCCCAGCCTCCCTAGCAGTCATGTGACTGACTTCTTGCCAAGGGATTGTGGGAGAAATGATGTGATCTGGGTCCTAAACCCCCTGCAAGATGCTCTCTCTCTGCGGTCCAGGGTGCTGCAGGGTGTGGCACCACGTACACTATGGAGGCTGCAGATTGAGATGCAATAATCTAAGAGGAGACTGGGTCTCCGAATCACCGCATGGAGCGGAGCCTTCCTCACCCTCCTTGGACTCTGCAGTGGAGAAGACATAGCTCCTTGCTGCTGAAAACCACTGAGATTTCAGAGCTGTTTGTTTTGTAGTCAGCATACCCTGACAAAGAAAGAGAGACGGTCTGGGTGTGCCAATATGCTAGTGAATTCTCCCAGAGCTCACCATGTAGAGGCAGAGCTGAGTGAATACAACACTGGAAATAAAATCAGGAAAAAGAACCACACTTTACGCGAGGAATACATTTCTGTGTTTTCTAAGCCACTCAGCCTATTTTTGGTGGTTGTTATAGCCACCCAAGCCAACTAAGACACTTGCTGTGTTCCAGGAACTATGCAAAGCACTGAAACATATGAGTGTAACCTTTTGTACTATTGTGGTCTGCATGTTACTGACAGGGAAACATGCTTAAAGGGTTAAAGAAATAGCCCGAAACACTGAAGGTAACAAGGGGAGGAAGCAGAGACTGAGCTCAGGGCCACACTGTCAGCAAGGACGGGGCTGGGCTGCCTCGCCAGGGGCATCGACTGAAAACTGAACTTAGAAACTGTTTCCCAGGCATTTCCAGTTGTTCTCTTTTGCTTACACTGAACCCCTCTGACGCCCAGTGAACTTGAAGCTGCCTTCAGCCAGCAAGTGGCAGAACTGGAATGTGAGCCCAGGGTGCTGGCTCCAGGTCCTGCTCGGAGGAACTCTTCTCCACTGCTCTTTGTTTATTAATTTATTCTCTGTCTCCTTCTGCCTCTCTGCCCCTGTTCCCCTGAGTATCTCACGCATTTGCACGCACATACATACACAATAGCATACTGCTATATTTTCAGCCACTATACAGGAACTCTTGATGTTATCCATAAAAACCCCCAAGCACGGAAGCTTAGGGCCTTTCTGCCGCCTGTGGATGCCAGCGTCACAGGGCTGTGAATTACTCCTGGAGCCACTTTCCATGACTCCTGACACAAATCGAAGTCTGAGCCATCCGTAGTGACAGCTGTTTGACATGGAGCCCTCATGGAACACAGATTTGCTCTTTCTTTTCTCATTACAGTGAAGCCCCTCCTCCTGATAGAAGGAGGCACTGGGGTGGGAAGCTGTTGACAGCAGATTCCCAGGACTGAAACCTCACCCCAGAGGGAGCTGCAGCCACGGCTTTTCACACTTCTGCTGGAAACAGAGTTCCACAAGGACCACGGGCCCCAACGCAAGGCAGCCTGGTTTTCAAAATACCCTCTATCCACCTGGATCCCAGGCCGCTCCTGCTTCACTCTGCTGCCATTTACAGGACAAATCTGCAGACACTCTGGCTGGAAAGTGTGGGAGGGACCCGCCTGCCCTGGCGGAGAACTTGAACAGTGCTCTAGCTAATTGGCTGGAAGTAATGCCCCCAACTGGGAAAATTCATAGCCTTTAGGCCTCTCTTTTCTAGGGAGCAAAACATTTCTGATTAAAAAATCTTAAAGCTTAACTGCTGCAATTCAGCCTTCAAAGTCAGTTCTTCATGAAAAGGACAACTTCTTCATAAAATGAATCCATTTTGAGTGGATTTTTATTACGTGCGTTTGATTTTTTTTTTTCATTAAAAGGGTCGCTTTTATTGGAAAGTACAATTTTAGAAACAAACCACTTAAGTAATTATTTTGCCTGTTTAGTTTCTGCGATTTTTCAATGAAAAGCCTAGGATGACGGCGGCCTCGTAAACTCCAAACTGATGAATAATCTTCTGCCTCCATCTCTCCCAAGGGAACATGCGTGTAGAAGCCACATTCACCTTCCCGGCCACAGCCTTCACCTCTGTGAGACAATGTCCCTTTGATGACAGTGGTTGTTAAAGGATCTCCATGACAAAGGATTCCCCATTGTCTCCCTCACGAGCATCCCCTCTTTGCTTCTTCTAGGGCTCCAACCAGCACAGACCCTGTCCCTGATGGGATCCAGGGGGAAAAAGGGATCCAGACCGGCCACTGGCCAGCTTCACCACCTGCAGCAGCCTCGCCAGTCATCTGCCCTCTGTACCAGCCTGGAACATTCTTGCCACGGTCTCCTTGTGGGCAGGCCCAAGAGGTGAACGCTGCTGCAGAACTGATGGGTTTCCTGAGCTTCAGCAAGGTTGTGCCCTCTTCAGGCGACTGTCTCCAATCTTACCTGGGAAGGACATGGATCTTTTCCAGCATGGGATCTTTTCAATGCTGTGCTCATACCTGGTGTGGCTGTGCAGGCCGGTGCATGTGTGTTTGTGTACGTGTGTGTATGTGTATGCAGGTATGTGGATGTGGATGTATGTACGTGCATGTGTGTATATGTGTATGTGCACACATGCATGTATGTATGTGTACATGTACATGCATGTGTATGTGTGTCTGCATGTGTATGTATGTGTGTATGCCTGTATGTGCATGCATGTGTGTGTTTGTGTGTATACATGCATATGTGTGCATTTATGTGTGTGCACATGTATGTGTGCATGTGTGTATATTTATGTTATGTATGTGCATGCATGTATGTGTGTGCAGCAGTTGTAATTCCTATTCTCTTGCTTCACTTGGTGGGTAAAATAATTATTACAAGGTAAATGGGATGTAGTTGCTTCATAACAGAAAAGAAGTTGTGAGGAGTTTTATAAGTTTTCAGAGCAAAGGGTACTGCGTGGAGTGAACTGTTTCTTTTTGCAATAAGAAAAATTTTCTCAAATAAAAATTGGGAGTAAATAATAAATGTTAAATGGTCTAACCAATTTAATAGCCTTAGCAGCAAGTGGCATGGCTAGTTTTTGTTCAACTGCCTGATAAAATGTGATATATCAAGTGGGTCTTACTGAATGCATCTTGGGATAAAAGTAAAGCCTGCCTTTTAGTCCCGCATGATTTCATAATGTCCAGGCACCACTGGTTTGTTATAAATTAAAGATTAATATATATTTTTTGGTTTCGTTCAACATACAAGGTGACAGCAAATGGATTAATTTGACAGATATTCAGGGAAATCTTATTAGCCTAACTCAAGAAGTACAAAGGGAGATGGTTATCAAGAAATAGATACAATTCCAGGCAGAAAAGATCCCAAAGAAGTCTTAATAGCTGAAATATTGCTGACAAGGAAGTGCACAGACCAGTCTTGCGGAATCCCACATCCAGGGAAGCTGACTTTCCCCTGCAGACACCGCCGCCGGAGCAGAGTCTGATGGATCACAGGCCAGGATGGGGAATTGCAAACACCTCAAGCACCCGTGGAAATACTGGGTCACCAACAAGCCACCTCCTGAATTCCCCTCCTTCTGGGGTATCAAACTCCAAGCCTGGGCGACCTGGTAAAGAACAGAACGACCTGGAGAGCACAGGTGCCCCCAAATGGGCAGGGGGTGGCAGCCAAGTGTGTAGGGTGCTCTCAGTGGGGCCACATCTTCCCTTTTCAAGAGAATGTAGAAGGCCGGGTGCGGTGGCTCACGCCTGTAATCCCTGCACTTTGGGAGGCTGAGGTGGCGGGTCACCTGAGGTCAGGAGTTCGAGACCAGCCTGGCCAACATGGTGAAACCCCATCTCTACTAAAAATACAACAAATTAGCCAGGCATGGTGGCACATGCCTGTAATCCCACCTACTTGGGAGGCTGAGGCGGGAGAATCGCTTGAACCTGGGAGGCGGAGGTTGCAGTGAGCTGAGATCACACCATTGACTGTACTCCAGCCTGGGCGACAAGAGCAAAACTCCATCAAAATAAATAAATATATAAGTAAATAAATAAATAATAATAAAAAATTTTAAAAAGAGAGAGAAAGAATGTAGAAATTTGCAGTTTTATATGAAAATTCTCTATGTTTAGATGTTGGCAACCAATTCAAAACATTAAAAAAATAAATAAATACAGAAGGCCAAGGAAACAAGGCTGCAAGTTGGACCCAGCCTTTGAGCATCAATTTCTAGCCTCTCTATCACCTCGTGGCTAAAGGCACTATTTCTTCCTTGAGACTTGAGGCTGTGCCTGCAGTGTTTTGAGGAGACTGAGAACAGAGAATGGCATGGTTAGGCTGGTTCTAGATAGCTCTACTCTCTGATAGAGAAGATTATGACTGGAGGTTTGATGCTGGCCGTAAATAAGCTAGGGGCTCTTTTCTTGGAGCAGACTAAGGCTCTTGCATAGCCGCATGATGTGGAGGCCACACTTTCTTCCATATCAATAAACCAAATGGATACCAAACACAGCTGACATTAATAGGTGCCTCAGCCAGGGTCTCCACCAGAATACTCAAATGAGGATAATTGGAGAGAATCAGGTTTTTCCTCTTTTTTCTTAATGCATAATATTTGTACATATTTGTGGGGTGTGTGTAATATTTTATTATGTGCATAGAATGTGTATGCTCAAGTCAGGGTAATTAGGGAGGCATGACAAAGATATGGATGCGGGGCGACCCCAGGAGCCAAGCAGGAACTCAGAGCTGCTGTCAGCCTGGCTGAGACCTCCTGTCAGTCCAAAGGGACCGGGGCTTAATTGCAAGGAAAGGGTCTTAAAGCCAGGCCACATTTATAGGAGCTGTAGCCTTCTGCCAAGAGATACAGCTGACCCAAGAAGACTTTGATGGTAGAGAGCCAGGGAATATTCCTGGACTTCACTCTCTTCTCTCTTGCCAGTCTCCTGCGGGGCTTTCCATGACCAAACCCAGCAGGGAGCCAGGGGCCATGGGTGCCCACTGGTGTTGTCCAGACCAACCTCGGCGGGCAGAGTTGAGAAGTGTGGAGCCTGGGTCTGCAGGGGCTAGCAGCAGATACCCAGCTCGGAAGATATTAGTGTAAGTCGGTATTTTAGAAACAAACCAACATTGTTCAACTCTAGGTGGAGGCAGCTGCCCAGAGTCTGCTGCCTGATGAAGGCTCAGAGCTCGAAGCTCGAAGCTGCTTTCTTTTCGTAGAAAGGGAGATTACCAAGCACTGACGCAGTGTTCAAGACACACGTATTTCAGAGGGACACTCTCTCAAAGTACGCAGCCAAAGACTCAAAAGAAATGACAGGTAATAACACCCTCATCGCCTGACTCAAATCACATCTGAGTGTTACCCGCGTCTTTCCACCACTCCCTGGATTGGGGAAAGGTGGGAATAAGTGATCTCAAGTCCCCATCTGACTCTGGGATACTCACCATGCCTGTGGCTGTGACTCACCGCAGCTTCGTATGGATAAAGTAACAATTTTCTGCACTCAGCTTCTTGTTATTCCACAAACGAGAATGTTTTGTTTCAGAAGAATGAGAGCTTATTCTGGGCTTGAGTTATAAGATACCAAATATGTATTAATGCTCTTTCAGAGATCCTATTTGAGAAAAATAAGCTTTTATTCTCCAAATGTTTATTGGTCTCTTTGTCTGCATAGCTCTTCAGGCTAAAATGAATATAATCCATATGTAGCATTAGACATTTTACCTTACCTTAATACAGCAATCATGAATACATATTAGCTGTACAGAAGGAAGCCTACATGTATTACAGTTGATGGAATGTACTATAAATTGGCTTTTGTTTTACTTATAAATTTGTTATAGAGATATTTATTGGGCACACATATATAACTGGTACTGGCACCATTGCTATGCCAAAGTGTTTTGTTTATTTTTAGTGAAATAATGGATATATTAGAATTAATTCTATTGTAGTTAATTAAATGTCCAAAATAATCTTTCTACTCTGATGTACTGATTAATTTTTAACAGTAGGGTCTCTGAAGATTATTATTAGTTATACTGATATAAAGGCCATATAGCACCTAATTTACAAATCATAATATACAATATCCATTATTTTAAATTTTATATAGCCAATTTATTTTGTTTACACCTTTAATTTCAGTGTGACTTGCTATGCCTTGCCAATTCCACTATCAGTTTTTATAATTTTTATCAACAACAATTGTGTCACAAAATCAGACAATGATAAATGCTTGACACTTATTGGATTCAGCAAAGAAGCTACTACATCACTCAAGAAGACTTATGGTTCTGACACAAATAATTGTTGATACTTTCACTTATGTTAACAAGAAAAATGAAAATGAAACAACTAACATGTATCTTGGAATTGTATCGCATTCATCAGTGCTATCAGGGACTTCTTTCCTGAATTAGATAATAGTTTTTGAACAATGGAAAATTATTTATTCTCTCAACACTTCGTGCTATTCACAATGAAATGGCTATAAACCCAATATACTTTTAAGTTTAATTTACATTTTAAACTTTTTCTCCATTACTTTCTTAAGTCTAACCAATCAACAAAATAATCAAGTCCCAATCTGTAGTGTTTGCCTATTTCTCTGGTGTAGACACCTCCACTATAGTTGGTTTCAAACTTCCAATGTCATATCACCAAACGTGGAGTCGCACACAATGGTAACTTATGTTCCCTCTTCTTCATTATTATTCTTCTATTATTTCCCTTAAAAACAAACATAATAGTAAAATGTAGTGAAATAACTTGGAAGTGATGAGTTTTGATTATTGATTACGTTTGCTTTTTTTATCATTTATTTAATTGTATGCTTTCACAATTTAATTTTTAATAATGGCTGTGTTTAACCATCAGTGAACAGAATTCCTGGAAATTTAACAATTGCCTCTTTTGAACCTAGAAAAGGCAGCTTCAGCATGCACTTTATCTTCATGCTAACCCTTCAGTGCTAGATCCAAGGGGCAGGGAGGCAAAATATTATCAGTACCATATCCTTTCCCCCTGCGTCTCACTTTATTAACTTTATTGCTGCCACCCTGGCCACCTTTTGGCTGCACAAACACCCTAAATTCATTCCCACCGCAGAGCTTCTGAATTTACTATTTCCTGGCCCAGAACATCCCTATTTTCAAATAAATGACTATACTTTATCAAGTAGAGCTTTGCTAAAATTAATTTTTTATGAATACATAATAGATGTATATATTTTGGGGGTACCTGTGATAACTTGGTACAATCATATGATGTGCTGAGATCAAATCAAGGTAATTGGGATTTTCATCACCTTAAATATTTATCTTTTCTTTATGCCAGGAACACTCAAATTATGCTCTTATAGCTATTTTGAAATGTACAATAGATTAGTGTTAACTATAGGCATTCTCCTGCCCTGTGGAACATTAGGTCTTCTTTCTGCTAATGGTATTTTTGTACCCATGAATCAACCTTTCTTCTTCCCCCTTTCCCTTATCCTTCCTGGCCTCTGGTTACCACCAATCTAGCTCTCTCTTATACACCTACCCTACACAATCACACTATTTATGGTCAATTGTTCCCATTTGAAAATGTAAGTTCAATGTTGTCATATTTTCTGTCTCTTCAAGAAAATCCAGAAACCTGGATTTGTACATGAAATCTCACAATTAAGGAAGACAATGCTGCCCAAATCCATTATTTCCTTGGGCCATATTTAGCCTATGAGATTACAGTGTTCAGCCCCTATTGATAGTATCTGCAACTGACCCCAGTGGCCTGAAAAGCGTTGTGATATTCCGGGCCATATCACTGGAGGGAGGCTGGAGGAGAAAGGACATTGTTGAGAAGAGCCACAATGAGTGTGCTGAGTCAGTGCTGAAGAAGAGGAAACATGGTCAGTGTTGAAGAAGAGGGAACATAAGTTACTCATACACACGGGAACCAAAAGTAGGGTGCTGTGATGGTGTTGAACAATGATGCTAAGTATTGGGAATCATCATCACCTTGTCCTTCTGGATCCACAGCAGACATCACCAACTGATCGTGGCACAGTCTGTCCCAGAACACCGGCACAGCCTCATGATGCTTCTCACCATGGCATGCATGTGACCAGCCAGCACGATGGGGCTCACTTGTCAAGCCTGGTATAAGCTTAACTCACATATCACCTTGTCTATGAGGCTCTTCTTGCCTTTTTGGATGTAATCACTTATCCATGTTGGATCCTGTGCAGAAAGGAGTTAACAAAACCGGCCTGTGGCTGTATTTGCAAGGTTGGCCCTTGCCTGGCATAGGGTAACAAATTTTGGGAGGGTTCCCATCATTTCCTGATATGAATGGCTCACTGTGCCTGCCAAACAACATGGCTTTTGCTGGACGTCTGCTTTCCTTCTGGGATCTGGAATTTTGGCACATGCTAGGTAGTGGGTACCCAGGCGAGCAGCTCCCATGATACATCTGAGTCCTGGAGTCTGTAAGAGCATCCCCTGTACACGGCATTTCACATGGGTCCTCACGACTCATCTCGGGATGAATTACACACATCCTGTGTGACTCCATGGGAGAGGACTCTGGAAGGTTGCTACTAGTTTCCTCTGGACTCTGCCCCATGCACTCTTTCTCTTTACCAATTTTTCTTTGTGTCCTTTTGCTACGATAAATCATAGCTGTGGGGATGACTGCATGCTTAGCCTTGTGCATTGTCCTAGTGAATCTTTAAACCTGACCTGGTTTTGGGCACCCTGACACAGATCCCAGGGCACCATGTCCATCCCCCTGTGGAGATATAACTCTATCGCATTTCACTTCTGTCTTCGTGGTTCTCCTTATGGTGCATGGTGCATCCATAATAAATTTCTCCTGAAAAAAATGATGTGTATAGACGCCAATGGGTAGGGCATCCGAGAAAAAAATTCATGCCTCATGAGAGCTCTGGAGGCTATATTTTAAGAACTCTTAGAGAAACAAAAGCTCACTAGTTCTTTTCTGCATATGTTATTTCTTAGGATGTGACCAGCCTTTCCACCCCACGCTAAAAATGTCATTTTTATGGACACCACCTTTGTCAATGGAGCGGATGCATACTGCTTGCTACGCAGAGCATCTGCAAATTTCTTCTACAAATGGAGCATGTGTGCATGCAATCATGTGCCAAGCAAGGCAAACGGGGCCCATCCAGAGGCAACAATTCCTTCTAGAACTTAAATCATGCCTGGAGGAGTAAGCATCACCTCTGCAAGAGTGGCTGTGTGTTAATGCCTTTCACAATCGCAAGCATCCAACATAGCCAAGAAACAGAAAGGATGGTGCATAGTACATGATAAAGCACCTGAGTAGATGCACAGGATGTGCTTATGGTTGTTTTCCCAGGAAGAGGGTCATTAGTGTCCACTAGAACCTTAGAGTGGTACTCCTTTTACCCTCCCCCAATTAGAAAGAATGATGGAAAAACACAAAGGTAGCTATGGAAGACGTAAGAATACCTAATCGCCTTTCAAACTTGCCTTCTAGGAGCTCAAAGTCTAACATTCTAACTTTACATACAGTGACTCCCATTGAAATGCCTGGTATTGCACGACAGAAAACAGAATAGCATATTTACGTAGCATGGGAATTGGGTATCTGCAGAGCTGGGCTCACAGTCCAAGATCCACCACTTACACACTCCGACCCTTAGTTTTCCCAACTGTAAAATCCACTGAAGAGCACACAGCACATGGATTTGTTGGAGAAATGTGATAATACAAGTCTTCATGTCATTTCTGACCCTAGTCAGAGCTTCATACTTGAGAAAGGTTAGCCATGATAATTGTTGCAGGTTGGGCCTCCCTGGAAAATGTGTCTAAGATGGGGTTTCATATGGAGAATGTTTATTAAATAATGTCCTCAGGACTATCACAGTGGAAGGAAGGGAGGAGAATTGGGCAGGAGATGATGACACCCAGGCAGGTCCAAGAACAGCCTTGACAGATCCTACAGGCAGGCTCTGGAATGGAATAGCCCAGCAGAGTTGGGGGGAGGGTATTCCACTGGGGATTGAACAGTGAGGCTGAAGTGGCCATGCATTTAAGCACTTGTCTCAATCAGTCATTGGATGTGGGCTACCCAAGTGGGACATGGCCTTAGGAGAGGCAGCGTTCTGCAGGTGAGGCTGTCCTTGAAGGAGCTGGCAGCTGAAGATGCTCAGCTGGCGGCATTCCCAGAAGCTCAGGAAAAAGCTCTTCCTTGGAAGCAGATGGGGCTGGCATGGGGAAGTTCTAAGCACAGTGAGGATGGTGGTGATGAAGATAATGGTGATGAGATACATGATCCAAACAGAGTCAAAGGTGATGATTTACAGGCTAGGTTGATGGACGCAGAAAGAAACCACTTCCCTCTGTACTTTAAGCTGCCTGTCACTGTCATGTTCTGTGCACTTTCTCATCACCTGCTGGCTGCAGGAGATTTGGCTTTGATCTATTTTGAGATGTGTTTTCAACTAAGCTCAGATTGGGGCTTTGTGGAGGGCTCTCAGAGACTGGTTTCAGCATCTGCACAATTTCTTTAAGTGCCACCTGCCTGTGGCCATGTAATGGGCTTGGGTAATTACAGCTGACATTGCGATTGGCTTTCAGTCCTAAACACATGGAAAAAATCCTCTGAAGGACCTAGTTGAAGTTTATCAACTAGTTTATCTTGTCAATGGATTTTATCCTCCACCACCATCACTTATAAGTGAGCTTGGCTTTAATTAAGAGAAAAGTTGTTCAGGCAATGATAGAAATGTTGCTTTCCTTACCCGGAGAGTGGTCTGATCAAAAGCTCAGGCCTGGATCCCAGCATTGCCAGATCGAGACCATCGGTGCCTAGGGAAGGTTGAATAGCATCCCCCCACAACTCGTGCCTACGCAAAACCTCAGAATGTGACCTTATTTGGAAACAGGGGTCTTTGAAGCTGTATTAAGAGAAGGTCATACCGGATTAGGGTGAGCCCTAAATCCAGTGATAGTGTCCTTATCAAAGGACAAGATGACACCTGCAGAGACTTCACAGTAATTTAACAAGATTTCACAGCTAGTGAGAGTCAAGGGCTGGATTTGAACACAGAGATGCAACAGTACCACCAACACCACAACACACCAATTGTTGTACAATAAGACCTTCCCTGAGCTTTTGTAAATCCACACTGGCTTGTCTTTGATTGTCCTTAGAGAGCTGTCTTGTAGATGTCTTGTAGATTATGGGTGGGGCAGCTGCAGGATGCTAGGACTTCCACCGGCCAGTGTATGTTGTAAAATGCAGACTAAGCTGCCCAAAGCTCAGTTAACTTCTTTTTTTTTTTTTTTTTTTTTTTTTGAGACAGAGTCTTGCTCTGTAGCCTAGGCTGGAGTCCAGTGGTGCCATCTCGGCTCACTGATACCTCCGCCTCCCAGGTTCAAGCGATTTTCCTGCCTCAGCCTCCTGAGTAGCTGAGATTACAGGCACCTGCCATCAAGCCCAGATAATTTTTGTATTTTAGTAGAGACGGGGTTTTGCCATGTTAGCCACGCTGGTCATGAACGTCTGCCCTCAGGTGATCTGCCCGCCTCAGCCTCCCAATGTGCTGGGATTATAGGCGTGAGCCACCACACCTGGCCCAGTTAACTTCTAAAAATGATAATGATCATGGCTCAGTTTGGGGTGATACTTGTGTCGGGGCTCATTGACATTTCTAGGTAACGCAGGCTGTGCTGTGACAGCCTGGAAATGATACTGCAATTTGGCCACACACAGGAAAATATTTCTCTATTTTCCACAAATACTTTTGTTTGTTTGTTTTTTGAGACAGATACTTGCTCTGTTGCTCTGACTGGAGTGCAGGGGCATGATCTCAGCTCACTGCAACCTCCACCTCCTGGGTTCAAGCAATTCTTGTGCCTCAGCCTCCCAAGTAGCTGGGATTACAGGCACCTGCCACCAGGCCCTGCTGATTTTTGTATTTTTGGTAGAGACAGGGTTTCATCATTTTGGTCAGGCTGGTCTGGAACTCCTGACCTCAAAAGACCTCGGCCTCCCAAAGTGCTGGGATTACAGGTGTGAGCCACCATGCCTGCCCTATAAATACTTTTTAGAATTCAGCATCAAAGTTGTTTAGCCCTTTGATGAAACAAACTCAACAATGTGTGTACAAATGCATGATCACAATGTTCACGATGAGATAGCAAGTAAAATGAGCTTTGGGAATTTATACAAGACTAAAACCACAAGTCAACCAGAAAGCGATGGGCTCTGGGTGGTGCCCAAGGTACTTTAGAAAAAGCATAATGTTCACTTAGCAGAAATCAAAGCTAAAATGTAACTGACTGTGTGCTACGTGGTTTATACACTTGAGTTTCCCCTACCTCCAGGTACGCTGGGTTTCTAGCTGCACTTGCAGTCATTTCTCTACGTGATATAGGAGTTAAGAAGAAATTACTTAGGCAGATAGTAAGGGTATGGGAGTCCTCGGTAAGGCTTTTCTTTTTTAACGAAAAGCAGCCCCAAGTTATTTTCCTTTCTAACAAACAGCAGCCTGTAAAATCAAGCTGCAGACATAGATATTGGCATTTGTGCCAATCATGTTCAAGATGGCGGCTCCATTGTCCCTTCTCTTTGTCAGCCATGCGTACAGTAAGAAGCAGACAAGATGGCACCGATCAACCAGAAAGCCCATTTGCATAATAAGATTAGGGTGGGGCAACCAGCCTTCCCCATGCGCTATGTAAATGTCATACCTGATCGAAGCAATCCTTGAGTCCTGTGTAAATCAGACACCGACTTCTCCAGCCTTCCTAGAAAATCTGCTGCGGTGGGCTGCCTCCCCACTTCTCAGACATCTCTCTCTCTCTCTCTCTCTCAAGAAGATGCTCTCCTCTCTCCTTTCTTCTGTCTATTAAACTTTCCACTCCTTAACACATCCACACGTGTCCTTGTCCTGAATCCTTTCTCGGTGCAGGACAATGAACCCCGGGGCATATACCCCAGACAACATAGCTGTTTCATAAGCACTCCCAGGGAATCAAGATAAAATGGACTAAAACAGAATAATGAATCTTCTCAACCATGTTCTTGACAGAAGCCCTCCCACAACAATACATGAGCATCCAGAAGGGCAAGAGATTTCTTATCCCAGACTGACTCCCACCTAAGGAGTTGCTCCAGGCGATGTGAGAGTGGGAAGTGGTTTGACATGAAACTGACCTAAACAATTGCACACACACACGACATGGTGACCATGGCAAGGAGGGAAGAGGACATGGTTGGGGGTCCGGGGACCTGAATCCATACAAGGAGGCAGGAGGTGTCTCTGAGGAAGTGAAGCTTAAACTGGGGTCTGAGTGGTGAGAGGTAGGTAACAAGGCTAGGAGGAGAGGAGAAAACATGTAACAGAAGGGAATTAGTTTTATATTGCTGCATAACAACACACACACACACACACACTTAGCAGCTTAAAACAATACACAGTTATCATGTCCCAGTTGTATAGGCTCATGTTCCACTGGGTTCTCTGCTGAGGTCTCACAAGGCCCAAATCAAGGCACCTGCCTGAGTGGTGTCTTACCTGGAGGCTCTGGTAGGAGGAGCTGCTTCCAGGCTCGTTTAGGTGACTGGAAGAATTGTTTCTTGCGACTGTATAATTGAGATCTTCCTTGTTTCTCTGATGGCTGTTAGCCGGGGGCCTTTCTCCTCCTCTAAAGGTCACCCACACTCCTTACCAGGAGGTCTCCTGCATTGTCAAAGCTGGAACAACGTGTTCAAGCTTTCTTCTGCTTTGATTCTGACTTCCCCTTTCTCCAGCTGGAGAAAACTCTTGGATTTTAAAGAGCTCCTGTGATTTGCTTAGACCCACCTGGATAATCTCCCTATGTAAGGTCACTGATTAGCATCCTCAATTGCATCAGCAATTTTTTTTTTTTTTGAGATGGAGTCTTGCTCTGTTGCCCAGGCTGGAGTGCAATGAGTGGAGTGCAACAGAGTCTCGCTCTGTCACCCAGGCTGGAGTGCAATGGCACAATCTCGGCTTACTACCATCTCTGCCTCCCAGGTTCCAGTGATTCTCCTGCCTCAGCCTCCCACGTAGCTGGGATTACAAGTGCAAGCCACCATGCCCAACTAATTTTTGTGTTTTTAGTAGAGATGGGATTTCACCATGTTGGCCAGGCTGATCTCCAACTCCTGACCTCAGGTGATCCACTCACCTCAGCCACCCAAAGTGCTGGGAAGCAAAATTCTTTTTGCCACATAATATAGCATGATCATGGGAGTGGCATCCAGGGGTGGAGGCCACAGGGCCACTTTAGAGTTCCACCTGCCACAGTAGATATGACATGAAGGTTCAGGACTCCGCGGTGCCCTGTAGGATGTTGTAGAAGATTGGGCTTCATTTAGGCACAAAATTTAAGGTTCTGAGGCTGCTCGGTGTTTCTGAGAACAAGGCGAGGCCATCAAAGGGGTTCAGGCAGGGGATGAGGTGGCTAAATTTGCATTTCGGAAAGCTCACTGTGGTTGCTGTATGAGTATGACGGGAGGAAGACAAGAGCAGATGCAGAAATTGCTATATTGTTGTTTTAGGCAATCAGAGATCCCTGTAGTCAGTCTAAATAGATTAAGTTTTTATTTTTTCCTCAATCAGTTTTGTAAGATATGGGGAAACACTGGAAACTTTATAAAATGTAGCAATGTAATTTGTAAGTAACACACGACAACACAGAATATGAATTCTCTTCTATTAGAAAATGAAAAAAAGAGTGGATGCAGGGAGCAGTCAGCATCTGTTATGTGGTCCAAGGGTGAGATGAGTGAGACTGGTACAAAGATGCTTCAGACCAGGAGAACAACTCTGTTCTTGTTTTGAACCAGGCTCACTCCCTTTGCCCTTGTGACCCAGCTCAAGACACTGAGCCCACAGGAGCCCCGATTCGACCCATTCAGCAAGCATTTATGGAGACCTACTTTGTGTCAGACACTGTCCTAGGTCCTGAGGCTGCAGTGGTGAACACAGCAGAGAGAAGTTCCTCCTCTTGAGGAGCTAGGATTCTCCCAAGGAATGCAGACAAAGAATGAGTGAAGAAACAAATAAAGAGTTTGGCAAGTGGTGATGAGTATTAAGAAGAATAAAGCTGGGTAAGGAGACAGCAAGGAATGAGGGTGGCCTTGGGAGTGGAAGGGCGGGGAGTTCTGTGTGACCAGGTGGCCTGTGAGCAGAGAGGATGTGAGGAAGTGCCTGCAAGCGGAACAGTGTTGCAAGCAGAGGGGATTGCACGCAGAACAGCAAGGGTGTGTGTGTCAGGTTCAAAGGCTGCCAGTAGGGTCTGCAGAAGAAGGTGAGTCCAGAGCAACCAACACGGTCAGGATGCAGTGGGGGGGCTCGTGGTCACATTAAGGGAATCGCTTTATATTCTGAGTGTCAGCACTGATGAGTTTTGAGCCAACCAGAATAGGGTCACATGGGAGCCTGTCTAGGGTCACGTGGGAGGCTGTCTAGGGTCACGTGGGAGGCTGTCTAGGGTCACGTGGGAGCCTGTCTAGGGTCACGTGGGAGGCTGTCTAGGGTCAGATGGGAGGCTGTCTAGGGTCACGTGGGAGCCTGTCTAGGGTTACGTGGGAGCCTGTGTAGGGTCACGTGGGAGGCTGTCTAGTGTCACATGGGAGGCTGTCTAGGGTCACATGAGCTCTAACATGCATTTGAGAAGGTATGTTGTCCCCTGGCCACTGTGTGGAGAACAGAGGAAGGAGTGGACGGGAGCAGTTAGGTAAACTGGAGCACTGAGGTAAGCAGATCACTGCAAGTGTAATAATCCAGGTGAGCCATGCTGGGGGACTGAAATGGGATCGTGGTGTTGATAAAAAGAGTCAAACTCTGTAAAATATTTTAAGACATGTATTCTGAGCCAAATATGAGTGACCATGGCCCCTCACACAACTCTCAGGCGGTCCTGAGAACATGTACCCAAGGTGGTCGGGGCACAGCTTGGCTTTATATATTTAAGGTGGCATGAGACATCAATCAAATACATTTAAGAAATTCATTGGTTTCATTCAGAAAGTGGGGCGGGGGGTGCAACTCAAAGCGGGGGCTTCCAGGCCATAGGTAAATTTAAACTTTTTCTGATTGATAATTGGTTGAGTATGTCTAAAGACCTGGGATTGATAGAAAGGAATGTTCAGGTTAAGATAAAAGATTGGGGAGGCCAAGTTTTATTGTGCAGAGGAAGCTCTCAGATAGCTGACTTCAGAGAGAGAGCAGGTTGTAAAATGTTTCTTATCTTAAAAGGGTGCCTGGCTCTTACTTGATTATCTCCTGAATCTGCAAAGGAAGGAAGGAAAACAAAAGGGAAAGGGAATTCTCTATAGAATGTGGATTTTTCCCAAGAGACTTTGCAGGGCAATTTCAAGGTATGGCAAGGAAATATATTTTGGGGTTAAATATTTTGATTTTCTTCCTTGTCTCTTAGGTTATGCCAGAGTTGGGTTGGAAAGTAAGTCATGATATTTAGGGTTAAATAAAAACCATCTGATGAGAATTTATGGTTTGTAGGACATGACTCTCAAGATGCCTTAGATAGGAACTTGGGCAAAATAAAAAAATCAGAGCTTAGTCCTCAATGGAGATGATGAGAAGTGGCCGTGTCCGGGTTCTGGTTGGCATTGGAGGTGGACACCAGAGGATATGCTGATAGATCAGTGTGAGGCATATAAGAAGAAGGGAATAGAGGAGAGGTCCATGGTTTTTTACCTAAACAATGGACAGAGTGCAGATGCATTTGCTGGGATGGAGGGCAAAGGCTTCAGCTCAGGACAAGTTGTATTTGAGATGTTTGTTAGACAGCTCCATATAGAAGATCAATAAGTGGTTAGAAAGATAAGTTTGGAACTCAAGGAAGATGTCTGGGCTGGAGCGTTCAGATGTGTTTTCAGTTCCTGATCATTACGTATCCATAGCCAACTCTTTCTGCAAGGCTCAGTCCCATCCTCCCTCCAGTCCTCCGTGCTGGAAGCTTGGAAGGTGGTTTAGTGGAGTGGGGGCATCATGACAATTGCAACTCTCAGAGTGCTGATTCTGGGTTGGGGCTGAGCCTGGTAACTTCCATTCACTCCATCCTATAAGTCATTACAGACTCTGTTTTATACATACTCACAGGGCTTATAATTCCTCTTTATGGCCAAGCACAACTTCAATTCAATGAAAAATAATATATTTAATTATTTACTTCCCATCTTCTCTGAGAAACTGTAATGTCCTTGAAGATGGGGACTGTGCCCGTGACAGTAGCCCCAGCACCTGGCATATTGCTTTGCGTAGAACAATTTAGCAATGTTTGGGTTGCAAGTGAGAGAAATCCAACTCAAACTTAACAATAACTCACATGTGAGCTGATAAATCAGGGGTAGGGTGAGTTTTAGGTAGGACCAGATTCAGGCTGAAACCCTAGTATTGGGACTTCGTTTGCTTCCAGCTTTTCCTTCCTCCTTCTCTCTGCTGGCTTCAGTCTCAGTATTCATGTGGCTACAGGCAGGCAGAACAAACTCCAGCCCTTATTCATAATCCCAGCAGTTCAAGAAAAGGTCTCACTGGGTCTCAGTGGCCTAATTAGGTCATGTTCCTCTCCCTGAATGGTTCATCATGGAAGGTAATAGCCATGCCCTTGCTGAGTTAGGGCTGGGTCACATGGCTCTTTCCCAGGATCAGGAGGAGGTAGGAATTCCCCAGTGGAAATTGAGGTGTTTTTCTGAAAGTAAGGTAAAGGATACCAGGCAGTAAAAACAATGGTTGTGTAGAGGTTAAATGAGAAATATTGGTTACGCGGATGAGTCATCTCAAAGGATAATCTGTTACGATTCCTATGTCCCCTAGAGCTTAGAAAGTCTAAATAACTGAACGGCACGGTGGCTCACGCCTGTAATCCCAGCACTTTGGGAGGCCGAGGCAGGCGGATCATAAGGTCAGGAGATCAAGACCATCCTGGCCAACATGGTGAAACCCCATCTCTACTAAAATACAAATAATTAGCTGGGCGTGGTGGCACGTGCCTGTAGTCCCAGCTACTTGGGAGGCTGAGGCAGGGGAATCACTTGAATCTGGGAGGCAGAAATTGCAGTGAGCTGAGATGCACTCCAGCCTGGAGACAGAGTGAGACTCCATCCCAAAAAAAAAGAAAAAGTCTAAATAACCTGTCTAGGGTCACATGGGAAATGGGTGGTAGATGTGGGTTTAAATCAAATTCCTCCAATCCACCAGCAATACAGTGCTCCCACCCCCTGTCCTCTGAGGCCCTTCCTTTTACCTTCACACCACACGGAGGGTCTCCGGCCCTGACTTCTCTAGCATGAAGGGGCGACAGTGCCTAAGGTACCATTGGTGAAGCGAATTAAAGCAAAGACCGGGCCTGACAAGCCAGACAGGGCTCAGAAGACTCCTTAGCTTTGCTTTGGAGTTTGATTTGCAAACAAAAGTAGAACTTAACTTGAGCTATTTCTCAAGTTAAACCCCTATACCAAAGAAAAACAGAATTAAGCTCAATCAGAAGCAGCAAACAAGCTTAGATAACTAGGAACTGTCCAATGGGATAAAGCAACTAAAGGCAACTGGATAACTATAACCAACCCAATATTGTCTTTGCTTTACTTCTGTGTTGTTCTGTAAAAGCCTAACCTTTGTGTTTCCTCGTGGAGCTTCCAGACCACTTCTGAAACACTGTTTCCTCAAATACAGTCATTACATTTGTATTGTGTCTCGGTTCATTTTTAAACATTATCCAGCAATCATTTTAATGGTTTCTGTCTTTTTCTGTCTTGACTCTCTAGCTGAATAGTAAGATCAAGAGAAACATAAAGAGAGAAAAGAGAGAGAAAGACATACACACACACACACACACACACACACACACACACGCACATGCAACAGAAAAACTTTGTTACCCATTTGCTACAGCAGGAGATTCTTAAGACCGGATTTGCAGAATTCATCAAGTGCCAAATTTAAACCTCATCCAGCCACCCACCCGAGCTTGGTTGCTTAAGTTTTGCTAATTGAATATGTAATGGCATTTTATATAGTTGTTTACTTTTTTCTCATCTTTTTCCTGTCTTTTTTTCCCTATTTTAGGTTTATGTATATTTGTACTTATCTTACTACGCAGCTTAAGGAAAAACAAATGAGAACACAATAGGTTCTAACAGGACAGTCAATAAACAAATGAATTTAATGAGCGGCTGTTGGATAGCGACCTCATGATCACGGGCAGTCTATCTTGACGAGAGAAAATTCGTGGTGCATTTGGATGTCCTGTGTTAATATATAATTGGTCACTTACTGGTTTCCTCCAGTTATGAAGATATCATGCTGTAATATGCTCTTCGCTCCACAGATCCTTTTGCTGACTGCTACGCTATCGATTTGTGTGTTTCCATGAGATGATACAGAGTAGGAAAAATGGTCAGCACCATCCCCCTTGATGGGATGAGGGGCAGCCAGGGAGGAAAGCACTTTGCAGCTGCCCTGTAAAGAGGCTGATCCGAGGAGCCCCTTCCCAGCCTCATGAACAAGGCACAGCCCCCTGCCGCTGAGCTGAAGCCCTGTCCAGCTGCCTCTGCAGAGTCACTGGACTCAATTCCACCCAAGCTCTTGGATTCCCTGTTTACATTAGAACAGATGGCTAAATTCCTGCCCTTCAGAAGACAGACCTGGACCTCCCAAGGGCATGAGTAGGACAGGCAGGCTCCTGGGTGCTCTGCTTCCAAATGAGCACTTCTTCGTGTCCGCAGGTGCCACGTCCTGCAGTTCACCTACTCAGGTAAAGAAAGACGCTACTGAGAAAAGCCTCCTGTACTTGTAAGTAAACTATTTTATGTTTTCTGAAATCTACCATAAGCATACTCATCATCAGCCTTAGCTTTGCATAGACTGTAGGCACAAAACAACAACAAGAGCTACAGCCATTGGCAAAATGCTTCTTATTTAAGGGGTTTCATTGGCTGGGATTCTATTCCTCTAATTATAGTCACTCAGGGGCCACCCTCACAGCTTTCCCTCTGTGGGTTCTAGCCGCCCTATCATTTAGTAGATTTTATTTAATTGACTTGTCTTCTTTACTTAAACGTTTACTCTTGGTTTGTCCTAAGCCAAAATATCCATGAAATGATGCATTTGATGTGCTAATTCAACTTTCCCCTAGCATGCAATTAGAATACAGCTAACTATTAAAATAAAAACAAAGCTTAAAAGCAAATACAACAAGCTATAAGCAGTCATAGAAACTTGGTGGTAGATACATGGATGTAGAGCCTCGGTGGTAGACGTATGGATGTTCACCTGGTGGTAGATAAATGGATGTTCACTCTACAATTACTTCAACTCTTCTTTTTTTAATATTCACAATCAAATGATTGAAAAATAAAAAGCAAATGCTTATTCATGCTCCCTACAATCATCTCTCCTCTCCCAGTGGTATGCACACCACACTTTGACAATCTGATAACTCTTTGACCTTCATACTTTTTTCCATATCCAGGTAGAATTTGTGCTATTACTGGCTTTACATGGTCCTTAAATTACTGCATGATCTAAACTTGAATGAATATGCAGGGTTCGTGTTTTCAAGCACGTTTCTGGTCCTTCTGGGCCTTAAGGTTTCCATCTGCCTGGAGAGAACAAGAAGATGACCTGGCCTCCCTGCCTCCCTGCCTCCCTGCCCTGCAAAGAGGCTGATCTGAGAAGCTGATCGGATCAGGTAGGATGCAGACGTCCTGCATGCATCGGGCAGAGAAGGAAGGTGCGGTCTTTTCCAGCGCAGGTGCTGAGAGTGGACAGGCCCTAGGGCCTGGCTGTGGAGGGCACCAGGATTGTTCGCTCTCCTATCTGAGTTCCCTTCTGGCCATTTCCAGGGGAGCTGGGACCCCTCACACAGTAACTGCTGACATAACCAATTTAAAGCAGGTTCTCTCACACATGCCTCAGCGGCACAGGCCCTTTGGGAGCTGGGACAGGTTGTTCTGGGCATTGGCCCAGAAGCGCCTAATCTATGGAGGCAGACGAGGACTTACTCATAGAGAAATCGGACAAGGAGGACTCTTGGCCGGCCCTCCTGGGTCTCATCCTATACCCATCTCCTTTCTGCATTTTATTGATCCTTTCACTCCATGCAGCTTTCTTTTGGGACCCACCGAGGGTACCCCCTGGAGCCTGGCTGAGCTGAGCTGAACTGTTCACAATCCCAGAAGTAACCCTACGCAGATTTAGGGGATAAGAGAGGCTCTGTTTCTCTGGAACACCCTGACTAACCTGAAACTCATTACAGCATCTGCCTCAATCCCTCCTTCGTGCATTCTATATTTTTCGTGTCACACTCACCATAGCATTGCCATCCCCATTTTCACATTATAAAAATCGAGGCTTGGTGTATAAGTTGTTTCTCAAGAAAAAAATTCAGGTGAGAGGCAGAGCCAGATGTGAGTACAGGAATGTCTCATTCTGAAGCCTACCCTCTTCTTTTATTTTACTTTATTTATTTATTTATTCATTTATTTATTTTTTAATTTTGAGACAGAGTCTCACTGTCGCCCAGGCTGGAGTGCAGTGACGCAGTCTCGGCTCACTGCAACCTCCGCCTCCCGTGTTCAAACGATTCTCCTGTCTCAGCCTCCTGGGTAGCTGGGATTATAGGCATCTGCCGCTACGCCCAGCTGATTTTTTTTTTTTTTTTTTTTTTGTATTTTTAGTAGAGACGGGATTTCACCATGTTGGCCAGGCTGATCTCGAACTCCTGACCTCATGATTTGCCTGCCTTGGCCTTCCAGAGTGCTGGGATTACAGGTGTGAGTCACAGTGCCCGGCTGCCTACCCTCTTCTTGTTGTTGCTTTTTGTTTCGTTTCACATTTTAATGAAAATGCATCTCATCTTTTTAATAAACTGAATTGTCGTAAATAGAATACTGCCTCAATAACTGCAAAAATTGCTTTTCAATATTAACTTCCGAGATTTCTTTTTATTTTGCAAAATAAATATTAATTTATGTGTAAACCTGATGTGATTTACAAAGAAGTGCCTCTCGGCTTTTAAACTTTGCTGGCTTTAAATTGTTTTATTGGAGGTTGAAAACTTTAATTTAGAAAAACACACATACACTGCATTCCTGCCTCTCAATTTTTTTTTTTTTTTTTTAACAGAGTCTCACTCTGTCGCCCAGGCTGGAGTGCAATGGCGAGATCTCAGCTCACTGCAACCTCCGCCTCCTAGGTTCAAGCGATTCTCCTGCCTCAGTCTCCTGAGTAGCTGCCCAGGTAACTTTTGTATTTTTAGTAGAGACGGGGTTTCACCGTGTTGGCCAGGATGGTCTTGAACTCCTGTCCCCAAGTGATCCACCCACCTCGGCCTCTCAAAGTGCTGGGATTACAGACGTGAGCCACCATGTCCGGCTGCTGCCTCTCAAATCTTGATGAAAAATATCCACCGAAGAAGACTGTGAAAATTTCCCTTTATGTTGCTTAGACCAAGATGCACTTCCATTACTCCGTGGAGCTCATTTCAGAATCTGCACAACGGAGCCCCTGACAACAGTCGGCCTCTGCAGACCATGCTTCTCTTCAACATCAGGGCAAAAACCCTAAAACGACTTTCCGAAAGAACTCTGTGAGATTTAGTTCATCAGGGAAACAGAAGATTCTCTGGTAAAGCACTGAGATGTGATTCAGCCCCATATTGTTTAAGGCCTACGTGCCTGTTGGGTTTGTTACCCATCAATGATTTTTGTAAGAAAAATAATGCAACTAGGAGGAAAATGTTGCACACCTTTCTTCCAACATGAAGATTCCTTGATCAACCAGTGGCAACTCCATGGTAGATTAAGAAAGGAGGGAGTTAACTGAGGGGTGGGCTGGTAACAAGAAGACAGGAAGAAATGTATGATGAGAAGATCCAGTGACATCCTTGCCATCTTCTGTTCCCAGCTCTGTGACCATGTGCCTGTGCTATACTCCTCAAAGCCTCAGTTTCCCCGTTTGCCAATGGACGGCCACACCACGCAGGTCCATAGGCTCCCTTTGGAAGACAGCAACATAAGGGAATGGAACCGACTTGTCAAACCCTATAGCATGATGAAAGTGAGGGCCTGGTGCTGATGTGATTCTTCCTCCTCTAAGCCCAGGAGGGTGAGCAGGGGTCAGTTGCCATGGCAGCCAATGCTGTGGAGCAGAAGGACTGCCTGTCTCATCCGAATGGCTGCCCTGAAGTCAACAGACTTCATGTTGCCTCTAGGAAGTTATAATTTCAGTATTAAGTCGCTAGGTTATGCACTGTAGCGAAACATAATCACATTTATGCACTGTACTTTCAACATCTAGAATATCCACAACATAATGAGTGATGTATGTGGTTTAGAAATTACAAATTATTCTCTCGGTACCACACAGGTATGTTTTTCTTCTTAACGGGGTGACCGATATGGTTTGACTGTGTCCCCATCCAAATCTCATCTTCAGTTGTAGCTCCCATAAATCCCATGTGTTATGGGAGGGACCCAGTGGGAGATAATTGAGTCATGGGGGCAGTTTTCCCCATACTGTTCTCATGGTAGCGAACAAGCCTCAGGAGATCTGATGGTTTAATAAGGGAAAACCCCTTTCACTTGGGTCTCATCCTCTCGCTCCCACCATGTAAGAAGTGCTTTTTGCTTTTGGCCATGATTGTGAGGCCTCCCCAGCCACATGGAACTGTGAGTTCATTAAACCTCTTTTTCCTTATAAATTACCCAGTCTCAGGTATGTCTTTATCAGCAGTGTGAAAATGGACTAATACAGTGACTTAGGCCTGTTTTCCCAAATTGCTTCTTCAGTGGGCACAGCTGCATCATCCTCCTGATATATGAGGCCTTGGAAAAGAACAGTTAACCAGCTGACACCAATATCCAAGATTCAGTCCCAAGTATGTACCCAGTTGTTTCAAAAACCCTATGTTGCTCACGACGGTGGATATTGATCATTGATCAAGGGACATCTTATAAAGACAAATGCACAGAATCAAGCTACTTGCCATTTATATGTAAGATAAATTTTTTGAGCAAAATTGCCCTATGCATTTCTTCATTGCCTAGGGAGCGCTTCCCAGGTGGAGAATCCCAAGTCTTCTCCTGCGACTGAAGCTTTCCTCCATGTGGCTCATGAAATCTAGGTCAGAAGGGAGTGAGATGCCACTCCTGCTTTCCAGGAGGGTTATTCCAAAAAAAAAAAAAAAAAAAAAAAGGCTAGATCTGACTTAGAGATCCATTCACTTACATTCACAGGACCCTAATTATCCAAAAAGAGCAAGGCTGATTTCATGAAAAACAAAGAGTGCATCACAAATGTATGATTTGTTCATTCAGCAAGTTTAGCCAAGCTTATATTGCCTAGTGTTTCCATGCTAAATGTTGTGTTTAGAAGAAACTCTCAGTTTAAAAGGACACAGATCCAAAAACCAACAATACAAATACAAAATTTGTCGGGATTTTTTTTATTGCAAGTAATGGTCATTGAGATGGGCTGATTCATGCTACTGAGAATCCCCATGTGTTCCAAGGTTGGCTCAAATAATGCTATCAGGCTGTGACATCTTTGTCTCTGCCTTTTATCTCTGCTTTAATCTGTGTTGGTCTCACCTTTAGGCAAATCTTCTCCAAAAAGGGGCCCATAGACCCCGGACTGCCAATGTCTTAGCAATACCAGGATAAAGAGAGCAACTGAAGATAAAGAGAGCTGCTTGTGTGACCTCCCAATGGGTTCACCTTGCTCTCTGCCTAGACAGAGCCTATTTATCAAGGCGAGGGGATTGCAATGGAGAAAGAGTAATTCATGCAGAACCAGCTGTGTGGGAGCCTGGAGTTTTACTATTACTCAAATCAGTCTCCCCGAGCATTCGGGGATCAGAGTTTTTAAGAACAACTTGGTGGGTGGGGGGAAGCCAGTGAGCCAGGAGTGCTGACGGGTTACGTAGGAGATGAAATCATGGGAAACTGAAGTTATCCTCTTGCACTGAGTCAGTTCCTGGGTGGGGGCCACAAGATCAGATGAGCCAGTTTATCGACCTGGGGGGTGCCAGCTGGTCCATCAAGTGCAGGGTCTGCAAAATATCTCAAGCACTGATCTTAGGAGCAGTTTAGGGAGTCAGAATCTTGCAGTCTCCAGCTGCATAACTCCTATATTATAATTTCTAATCTTGTGGCTAATTTCTCAGTTCTACAAAGGCAGTCTAGTACCCAAGGAAGAAAGAGGTCTGTTTTGAGAAACAGCTGTTATCATCGTTGTTTTCAACTGTAAACTGTAAACAATGTTCTTCCCAAAGTTAGTTCACCCTGTGCCCAGGAAGGAACGAGGACAGCTTGAAGGTTAGAACCAAGATGGAGTCAGTTAAGCTAGATCTCTTTTGCTGTCTCAGTCATAATTCTGCAAAGGCAGTTTCACTTATTCCAACGATATTAACAGCGATGATAATAAAACCCAGCTTGGTTTAGTCCATCCCTACACACTGAGTCAACAGTGATGGCAAGAAATATTGAATACTATTCAGTGGGGGCAGCTCCAGCCATACTTCCCGGAACAAGAGCTTGGGTGATGCGCTTTCTTCTCTTTTCTTTTCCTTTCTTTTCTTAACAAGAGCTTGGGTGATGCTACCTTCCCTTTCTCCTTCCCCTTCCCCTTCCCTTTCTTTGAAATGAAGTCTCTCCGTGTCGCTCAGGCTGGGAGTGCAGTGGTGCAGTATCAGCTCACTGCAACCTCCGCCTCCCAGGTTCAAGTTATTCTCCTGCCTCAGCCTCTGGAGTAGCTGGGATTACAGGCAGGTGCCACCATGCCTGGCTAATTTTTGTATTTTTAGTAGAGACAGGGTTTCACCATGTTGCCCAGGATGGTCTCAAACTCCTGACTTCAGGTGATCCACCCATCTTGGCCTCCCAAAGTGCTGGGATTACAGGTTTGAGCCACCGTGCCGCACCGGCCTGTGCTTTCTTGAATGTGGATTAAGGTAGTGGTCCCAGAAAGGGCATGGAGGCAGTGGGGAGGCCATGACAGCTCCAGTTTGACCAGTGTTGTGATAAAGATGAGAACACAAAGGCAGGAACTCAGCCCTGCTAGATCACAGGTCATTCCTGAGAGCCCACAGCTGCCGTAAGCATTGAGGGATGGGTAGAAGTGAGCCCAGCAAAGAGGAAGGAACAGGTGTACTGAGTATGGAGTCAAAGGGAGAAGCAGAGGCAGAATTCAGAGAAACAAAGACATAGAAAGAAAACTTGCAGCGATTTGGCTTGGCTGGAGCCCAGGAGCTAGCGTGGAAATCCAGACCTGCTGGCCTTGAGGAGCTGTGTGCAGAGTTGGAGCTTTATCCAAAGGCTGCTAAAAGGAAACAGGTGCATTTTTGTATTTGCATCCTGGGGAGACTATTTATATTTTAGAAATCTCCCTTTAGCAGTAATGAGGTGTTGAAATAATTAAGGTAAAAAGTGAGCAGAGATCAGCTAATAGTGCAGGAATGTCAGTAAAAAGGTGTGTGGTGGAGTTCTATCTACTAGCACAGTGGAACTGAAAAGAAAACAGTGACGGACAGGAAAGGAGGGAAGTTCAGGTGAGTGCCTATGTTGTCTGGAGTATATACCTTCCAGTTCCTTGTTGCATGCCAGGAAAATTTAGGACACGGACCCACATGAGGAGTTTAGAAGCGGAGATTTAATAGGCAGAAGAGAAGAGAAAGAGAAATAGCTCTGTCTATAGAAAGAGGGGTCTCTGAGTGGAAAGGACCATAGGCTGGTGGCAAATGTGCCGAATTTTATAGTCAGGTTTGAGGAGGCGGTGTCTGATTTACATAGGGCTCACAGATTGGTTCCATCAGGTATGATGTTTACATAGTGCTGGGGGAAGGCTGGTGGCCCCACCCCAATCTTCCATGGAAATGGGCTTTCCAGTTGATCAGGGCAATCTTGTCCCCTCCTTGCTGCACACGTGGCTGACAGAGAAGGGAAGATGGAGCTGCCATCTTGAACATGTCTAGTCCCCTAGCTCCTGCCGGCATTCACCTATGCAAACTCCCAGCTTGCTTGTCTATGTCTGCAGCTCGACTTTACAGGCTGCTGTTTGTTAGAAAATGATTTGGGGCTGCTTTTCATTAAAAAAAAAAAAAACAGGCTTACTGAGCACTCTCATACCCTTACTATCTGCCTGAGCGATTTCTTAACTCCTATATTACAGGGTTTTGGATGACTCCTGGGTTCTTGGTTTAGGAAGTTAGACAAAGGGGGATATGTATGCTTGCGAAAGGGGGTTCTGGAAACAAGCATTTGGTGTTCAAAGCCCAACCCTGTCCTCATTAGCTGTGCAGCTAATGACAAGTTCCTTACCCTCTCTGAGCCTTAGCCCCTCTATCTGTCAAATGAGGCACATGATGTTACCCATTTTGTAGGGTTCTCGTAAATATAAGTCACTTAGAACAGTCCTGACTATAGTGAGCTTTCAGGAAGTGTCAGATGCTGTGATTATTACATTCAGCTTCATTATTCTTTGTCTCGGAGAACGAATGAGGAGCAGCAGAATGGAGCAGGAAGAGGGTGAGGACGTGTCTGCTGCGGCCATGCTCAGTGTGACCCAGAGGCAGGCCCTGAGTCATGTGATTTGCAGGTGTGCAGCCACGCATCACTGGCCCAAATTCACCTTCTTTCCTCCTCCTTCCCGCTCCATCTCAGCTTGAAGCTCCTGCCCTGGAGCAGTCTTTCCATTCCGAAGGACCTGCCTCTTCAGAGGTCCATTGTCCACAAGCAAGCGACTCTGGCTGGGACTGCACCACACCCTATTCCTGGCTATGGTCCTCCCAGTTGAGGCGCTGGCTGGAAGCTCCCTGGGATGAGGCTGGACCTGGAGCTCAGGGCATGGGGAGAAGTCCATGAGAGGGGACGATGGAGTGCACCCTGCATGGTGCAGCCAGCATGAGCCATGTTGGCGTCCCAGGCAGAAGAAAGAATATCCACCCCCAATACATAATTCAATCTCAGTTGTTATTAAGGTCAAATGTTGTATCATAAAGTTACCCATTTTAAAGTGAACATCTGAGTGCATTCAGTATATTCTCCATGTTGTACAGCCCTATGTAGCTGCAAAGTATTTCATCATACTGAAAGGAAACCTGCAGCCGTCAAGCAGTTACTCCACATTCCCGCCCTGCCCACAGCCCCTGAGGACCACCAGCCTCCTTTCTTTCTCTGTGGATTTGCCTATTCTACATATCTGACGTAGATGGAATTAGACGTAGGTACCTAAATGAATACTCAAACCGTGCATGTTATAGTATCAACCAGCCACAATAGAGAAAAGGTGGAAACCACGCAAACGTCCGTCGGCAGATGAGTGGGTGGGCACAGTGTGGTCTATCCGCACAATGGAATATTATTTAACTATAAAAAGGAACAAAACACTGATACATGCTACAAACATTCTGCCAAGTGAAAAATGCCAGACACAAAGCGTACCTATTTTAATGTATTTTTCATGATTATTTTTTTCTGGAACATTAAACTAATTGAAAAAAAATTAAAAATTGAAAAGCAGTTGTATTAAAAGTTGCAGCATTATTTTTAATGTTAAATATTTTACTCATACCCCAAATGAAATTTACTATATTTTTATTTTCTTGGCTTTAAGGAAAGCAAACTCATCAATAGTATTTTCATAAAACCTTCATTAAATTATTAAAATTTCCATAAAGCCTATGTATAAGGGCATACAGTTTTCCTTTTGCCGTGGGCACCAATATTTCAGCATGGCACTGGTGGACCCTGTCTTTATTTAAATTTTTGATATTTTGTCCACCATGGATTTTTTGCATTCATTTTGATTTCTTAACATACTGCATTAAAATAGTATTTATCTGGATTGCTGAGATTTGTGGCACCCCCTTAACTTTCGTGTCCAAAGACAGAGTCTAACTTATGTCCCCTGGCCCGGCTCTGGCACGGGGTCCTCAGTGCCTGTGTCTGGGCTGTTTCAGGGCTGGTGGCTGGTGACATACAGTGATCACAAGCATTGCTGAGAAGGAACCTGCTCTGACACAGTGCCAGGCCCTTTCTCAGTGCTTTATCCGTGTCAGCTCACTGAATCGTCACAACTGTATGGAGTCTGAAGTAGACTGTCAGGCCCTTTTTGAGGATACAGAAATTTGTTCCCAGAGACACTAAGCAGCTTGTTGAGTCACCAGCCAATTGATGAGAGAATTGGGGTTTGAGCCCAGGCAGTCGGGCTCCGCAGTCCACCCTCTTGGCCACCCCATTGTCCTGTCCTGGATGCAACAACAAGCTTATCTTCAACGTTTGCACAGAACCAGGGTGGCCAAATCACTCCAGTTTGCCTGGAACTCTTCCTAGCTTTAGCAGTAAACTTCTGCATCCCAGGAAAGCTCTGAGTCTTGGGCAAACTGAGATGGTTGGCTTCCCCGTCCACAACAGAGCACATAGATTGGAGTTTGTGGAGCCAATTTGAGCTTTGGCTGTGTTGCTCTGTCACTGAATCACTGTGTGACTTTGGACCCATCACTGGACTCCCTGTGCCTCCATTTCCTCTTTCATAAAAAGGAGTTTATGAGATGATTCTCATTCAGGTTAATGATTTTTAAAATCCCTGTTTGGTCTTGGTGTAGATTCAAAAAGAGTGAACCAGGAAACGTCATGTAATTGAAATACTTTTAGCTTAGAAAAGAGCAGAGCAGAGGGTAACTAGCTCAGAATTTTCAGTTTGTGGCATGTATTTATGAGATGGAAAAGTCTATGTCTGAGAGGGGACAGAGGCTTATCTTCTAGAGTGGAAAGCAGAAGGGGATGGAAGAATCACTGAAGAGAATACAGGTGAGAAGTAGGGTGTGGACTGTTATTTCTCCTGTACAGAGAAGCAACTTGGAAAGCCACGTGTAACAGGTGGGACAGCGTGAGTAGGGCCAATTAGGAGGGAAACTGGTTTCTCTAGAGGATGAAAGCACATGAGGCAGTGCCGACAAAAACAGGATGTGTTAGATCGGGGATTTCATTCGAGCTGCTGGGAAAAGGGACAGATTATAGAGAAAAAGGCTGCAGAGTGCCTCTCCCAGTACTTACAAGGCGAGATGAGAAAACCAGGCAGGTGGGATCCTGCTAAAACCACTCAAGGACCCCCATGAGAATGAGCTGCCCTAATAGCTTTTCTGGCTGCTCGGATTTGGAGGCCATCTCCTGGCAATGATTTTATACCAAGAGAGGGAAAGTTGCCTGCGCAAAAATTATAACAGTGAGAAAATTATGGCCGTGAAAGAGATCTGTTCTAACCCACCCCCATTTTGCCTTTTTCTAATTTATTCCTGGGCTTTTGGGCTGAGCTGACTTTGGAAGATATTTAGCTGATATTAGTCGTTTAAATGATAATAGCACTTCCCCAAAACTCAACCACCTTTGTAAAGCTATTGAAAGGCCATCAGGCTGGGGGAGGAGGGGAATCTGAATTCTGAATTCTGCTAAAGTGTGGACATACATTGTCAGTCATTCCAGCAGATAACACCACTATTATAGATTGACCTTTTGAAATATAATACATTTTCAGGGTTTTTTTTTTTTTTTTTGATATCTGACACCATGTCTCCATGTGGACCAATCTCACTCCCGTGACCCCACCCAGAAGTGATTCGATGCAAGAGGACAGCTTGGATCTCCTATGACTTCATCTCTGCCCCAACCCATCAGCAGCAAGCACTCATTGCCTAGCAACCCCCAGCCCTTACCCCACACTGTCTTTGAAAAACTCTTGCTTAGGAGCCTTGGATGAGACTGATTTGAGTGTTAACTCCGCCTCCCACGTGGCATGGCTGGCCTCCTGTCTGTGAAACTCTTTCTTTACTGCAGCGTTGTGGTCTTTATTTGTGCAGTGGGCAGGAAGAACCCCTTGGGTAGTTACAAAAGGTCACCTGGAAATGAAGTGACTACTAATTAGGTATGAATCAACATGGTGAGCAAAGGTCAGGGGAGAGGTTCACACTGCGGTGATGGATGGTCTCAAGGGGTTGGGTCGGATTTGCAGTAAAAGAGATTTTCCTGGAATCTGAGTGATGAAGAATAACTTGCAAATGCAAACTTGTTTCTCCTGCTGATGCGTTCCTAGTCTATGTAAGTCACTGAAAAGTGTTCACAAATTGCTTCAACATTCAGGACTGGGATATAGCAATGTTTTCGACTGATTTTTTTTCTTTTAATAGACTGGTTCTGGTTACTTGAGTGGGTTAGTGACCTTGATTGCTTTTATACTCATATCCACCAAGGAAGGCTGAACCCACCCTAAACAGTTCAGCCCAGTGGAAGGGAAGCTGCATATTAATCTGATTATACTTATTCCTGAGCATAGTAAGATACTAGTATACTTTTACATTTAAAAAATTGTTATGCTGTCCTGGAAGCTTAAATGAATGCAATGCAGTCCTTCTCAACGACATTCAAATGCACCCAATTCCTCTTTTCCCATCACTCCCATCATTCTCTCTAGACCCCATTATCCTCACCTGGACACCTGCAGCAGGGCCTAACCGACCTTCCTCTAATTCATTCACCACACACTGCCCAGAGTGATGTTCTAAAGTGTTACAGTGACCATGCCGCTCCCATTAATAAAATCTTTCACCACTCCGCGTTGCTCCAAGAGAGAATGAAAATGTACTTGGGTAGCTAGCAAGCCCCTGGGGGACCTGGCGCCTTTTACTTATGGTGTTTCATAATTTGTGGCTTCCTCCACTTGATACCAGTCTCCAGCCAAGTGTGATTCTTCAATGGCCCTGAACTGACCTTCTTGGTCTTCAGGGATTTTATAGTTCCTGCTGCTTCTGCATGGATCACCTTCTATCACCCAGCTCCTCCATACTTTCACGTCCTCCACTCTCTGTCTCGGCTTTCAGAAGTCACCGCTGGCGTCTCCTCCTCTGGGAATGTGAGACTTCCTAAGAGTGTCAGATGAGCTGCCAAAGTTAAGAAAGCCTCCTTGATCTGGGATGGATCATCTGATTATTTAAATGGGAAAGGGACAAAAATTTGGGCATCCTGAGACAGAATCTAGTCCAATGTTGATTTAGTCCAATGTTTAAATACTTAGTCTGTCCTCTCCCTGGAGATGGAAATGTCAGTTATCAGGGATGCTAAGGGCTGATGAGCAGGAGGAAGCCCTTGTCCTTTTATTTATTTTCCAGGGCAGAAGCTTTGGCCACTGTCATCTGCGAAATCCAGTTACAACTTTCTCTGTTTTATGAGGGCTTCATGAACCGTATTCCACCCTACTTTTTCAGGGTCACTTCTCCATCCACAGAGCCTGTTTGAAGAGCCTTATGCAAGTCAATTGCACACTGTTTTTTTGTTGTTGTTGAGATGGAGTCTTGCACTGTCACTCAGGCTGGAGTGCAGTGACACGATCTCGGCTCACTGTAGCCTCCACCTCCCAGACTCTCATGCCTCAGCCTCTTGAGTAGCTGAGATGATAGGTGCCCACCACTATGCCCGGCTAATTTTTGTATTTTCGGTAGAGACAGGGTTTCTCCATGTTGGCCTGGCTGGTCTCAAACTCCTGACCTCAAGTGATCTGCCTGCCTCAGCCTCCCATAGTGCTGGGATTATAGGTGTGAGCCACCATGCCCAGTCTGTTCATTTTTTTCTCAATCCTACCATACAGACATCTTATCAAAATGAATGTAGTGACCCTGGCACAGCCCATAACAACCACGCCCCTAAAAAGAAGAACATTGAAAGAGGAAATTGGGAACCTAAGCCTTTTCTGAGGACATTCTGGAAGGTCCATTATGACACATTTCAATTCCCAGGTACTAGGTTCAAGTCCTAACAGACCATTTTATATATTACATTATAAACTCTCTAGAGTGGTCTTTATTCTTCATTAGTTTATGGGATAGAAAATTCGTCATTAACCCTGACTGTGAATAAGCGCTCATTGACAGTGTAGATGAATGAATAAGCTTGCTTTGTTTGTTTTATTTTCAGAATTGAAGAAGTGTGGATCTGCTGTCTCATTATGGTAAAGTCTACACTTAGGAAACCCTCAGACATACTCTTTGATCAAAATGATGCTCATAACATTCTTTTTTTCAAGGCCGAAGGATCAGTGCCCCCCCCCCACTCTTGTCCATTACCGAGAGCATCCTCACAGTCCATTGGAAAGTCCATCATGAAGTAACTAATTTGTTCTCTGTGTTTATCACCTGAATAATAGATTCAGGGCCCATGATCTCCTGGAAAGCTATTAATCATACACCGCAGTGTGGCACAGGTTTGATGTGTTGGCCTCAAAACCATGCCTGGCTGGATGGGAATTGTGGATGATGTTCAATAACTGCCTTCAGAAACTATTCAAGACATTTAATGAAGACACTTTTTTCTCCATGTTTCTCTTAGGGACAAAAAATATAGCCAATAGCTTTTTCCTCCTGATTGCAAGTGCCTTCCGAAATCCTCTGTCTTCTTAATGGAAGAAGATTTCTATCTTGGCTCCTATTATTTGAGAGATGTGAAAAGCAGATGCTCCAAATATATGTGAGAAACAAAACAAAAAAACCATTTATGAAAAGTACAAAAAGTCGCACACATAATAAAAGCTAAGCCCTTCCTTTCTTCCTCCTTGGTTAACTTTGGAGCCTTGATAAAAGACAATCTGAACAAAGAGCTCTTTAGAACAACAACAAAAAGTTTCACAAATGCAGCGAGCAATTACAAACTCTGTTTAAATGGGCCTCAGAGCCACACATAGAGAGCCAGGGTTGCCCAAGGCCGTTTCCAAGAACATTTCTGAAGTTAGGCTTAAAACTATTTGTTTCCATTATCTTTTACTCAAGGTGGGTTCTGGAATAATCTATGGGAATCAATTGCAAAATTCAGCATAAACTTCTCCTTGCAGAAACTCTGGTGACATATCATTTGGCTGAATCTCACTTGATAGATGCTAATGAGAAATGCGAGCATGGGTTTGATGTAGTATGGGCTTCCTTTTTGTAGCTAATACAAGCCAATTCCTGAGAAGACATGGATTAACAAAATTGTGTCATATTCATCATTAGACACCCTTTTATTTAATCTACTGTACATGTCTAAATAAAATTGCAAAGTGACAGGATTCAACTTCGCATCAATCATCACTTGAAAATAGGGAGAGTGAGAAAGGATGGCATCTCCTTGGGGCCCATGGACAAGGAGAAGTTTCTCATTATTAAGCAGAGAAAACGGAATGTGGCTTTGCAAAGGCAAGTCAGAGCAAGCTCGCTCCAGTCTGGAGATGTTCAAAAGGTATAGCAGTGGCGGCACCTGAAAAAAACCTTGATTCTATGAACTCACTCATGCAATTTAAAGTCCAAAGCATGGCTTCATATGTTTGAAAAACTCTAGTATATAGTGTTCATTTTAATTATAAAAGTCAATCAGCCAGGCACGGTGGCTCACACCTGTAATCCCAGCACTTTGGGAGCCCGAGGTGGGCAGATCAAGACCAGTCTGACCAACATGGAGAAACCCTGTCTCTATTAAAAATACAAAATTAACACGCATGTGCCTGTAATCCCAGCTACTCGGGAGGCTGAGGCAGGAGAATTGCTTGAACCCAGGAGGCGGATGTTGCGGTGAGCCATGAGCCAAGATTGCACCACTGCAGTCCAGCCTGGGCAACAAGAGCAAATCTGTCTCAAAACAAACAAACAAACAAAAATCTAAAAGGACTTTTCTACTTTATGGAAATTTTAACTTTTTTATTATAAAGGTAACATATTTTATGCATAAATATGTAAAGGGAAAATTACCCAATGACCAGCCCCTTTGAAGTCCACTTATAACCGAAACACAGCTTCAATCACTTGCCACTTGCAGAGTCCAATTAACAAGAGCCAGGTCTGGTATAAGAAAAGTGATTTTATTCCAAAGCTTAGCTTAGGGGAAGAAGTACAGGCTCCTGCCTTTAAGTCCTTGCTTTTGGGGAGGAAAACAGGGGCTTTTAAAGGAACACTTGGCATGAATGGAATACAGGGGAGGAAGTGAGCAGCTACAGGGTCATTCTGCTGGGTGCTCAAGCTGGCACCATGGCTGGCAGAGCTAGGCTGTAAACTGGCCACTGTCTGGAGATACTCTCCAGGTGGAAGAGCGTTCCTTTGAGGGCATAGTTTTAGGTTGTAAATTGACTGATGTCTCCTGAGGCAATCTGCTGGTGGGAGAGAGTTGCATTCTGGAGCTTCTAAGAAAGCACATGGTTAGATAAGCTTGCCCTGTAGGGAGGGGCTGGGGAAGGGAAGGTAAAGTTATAGGTGCATTTCTAAAGAACTAAGTAGGAAGTGGGAAATAGTGGAAAGGAGGAAAAGGGAAAACGATAACAAAATAATTTTAAAAATAGCTCATTCTCTCTTAGAATGTTATGCCCAGACCATTAGTTCCCCAAAGAAGACCACCAGAGTCCAGAGTCAAAGCCAAGCGGCAAGGATCTTTACTACAAGTTCGAACCTGGTCCCTCCATTCCACAGCATACAAGAGGGCCCTGAACAATGCGAGTGTTTGCTTTTTATAGCCTGAAAGTTACAGGGGAACAAAGGAGTTCCTTTGGTGCCCGCTCTTTCAGTAAAACTTTGAACGGCTGTCCCCTTATCGGAGACTTTCCTGGTGGTGTTTGTACTGGGCTCAGGAAGTTTGAGAGATATATGGCGATATGTGGTGGGATGGGAGGATGGGATGTGTTTGTACTGGGCTTGTTTGTTTTGAGCCCGGGGCTGAGGAATGTGCCCGGCTCCTTTCAAGAAAAATGGGGATACTCAGTTACATACCCCCAAGGGGGAACCAATGTTCATAATTTATAAGTTATTCTACCTAAGTTCTCTCATTCTGTCCTAAAAAATCTTTTTGCCCTTAAAATCTACTTATTTGACAAATGTGTGCATCTGTATCGTCACAATCAAGATGCAGGTCATTTACATCACTCCCAAAGTTTATCTTCTGCCTCTTCCAAATTTCCCCCTGCCTTCCCCCCAAGGAAAACTTGATCTGCTTTTATTTCACTAAAGATTAGATTTTCTTTTCTGGAGTTTCATATGAATGGAATTGAAACGGGAGAGTTCCCTGACCCCCCTCACAGGATGTGTGACAAGGGTGTGGCTGCTTTGTTCAGCCACCTTCACACCCCTTACTGGAGTAGGAACATGCAGATGGGTAGGTCCAGGAGCCAACTGAGCACCCTTGGGCTCCAGCCTCATGGCAGCGTCCAGGGGTGAGAGGCTGTGACTCCTGAAGCCCAAGCGGGCGCATGCTACAGTGTGCTCTTTCAGCCTTGCCATCTATGGACGGCATAAGTGTTAAACAGCTCAGTGGACCCTCTGCCTTTTGGCTGGGGAACCCTCCTCTTCTACCCAGTATTTCCCTGTCTTCTGTCTGTATCAGAATCACATGGTATGTACTTGTGGCAGATGTCAAAATACACTGCCCAGCTCTCCAGCTCTGACCGTCCCAGATGCTGCATCTCTTGGCCCATCTCTGGATTTGCCCTCAGGCCACTTAACCCCAGCCTGCCCCAAGCCAACAGGCAAGCTCAGCCAGGATTCAAGTGCCAGCCCACTCCCACGAACACGTGTAACAGAATATTTTATCTTGAGGACTGACTGCCGACCTGGATGAAAGTTTCTCAGAATTGCATTGCAGCCTTTGATTCTTCCTACAGAATACTCTCTCCCTCTCCCTCATCTTTCACAGGTATTCAGCTGGTATCATGGTGCAAAGGACGTTGCTGCCTCCCCTGCTTTGACCTCACTGTCCTTTGCAACTCTTGCACTGTCTCATCCCATCTGAATGTCTGCTTCTTGGAGGACTCGAAATAACACATTTGTCAGGCCTCTGAGCCAAAGCTCAGCCATTGTAACCCCAGCGACCTGCACATATACGTCCAGATGGCCCACAGGAGCCAAGAAGTCTGGAGTAGCCGAAAAACCACAAAGAAGTGAAACAGACAATTCCTGCCTTAACTAATTAACCCACCCTACGACATTGTACCATTAAGACTTGTTCCTGCCCCGCCCCAACTGATCGATCGACCCTGTGACATTCTTCTGGACAATGAGCCCCATGCTGTCTCCACCATGCACCTTGTGACCCCCCGCCTCCCCTGCTGACAGCAGATAACCACCTTTAACTGTAGCTTTCCACTGCCTACCCAGGCCCTATAAAGCTGCCCCTGTCCTATCTCCCTTCACTGACTCTCTTTTCGGGCTCAGCCCACTTGCACCCAAGCGAATAAACAGCCTTGTTGCTCACACAAAGCCTGTTTAGGTGGTCTTCGCACACGCGTGACAACATTAATGTGTTGGCTTCCTTTCTTTTGCTCAGCATAATGTTTCTGAGATTTATCTGTGATATCGTTTGTCCATAATTTGTTTTTGTTGTTGTTCCTGAGTAATATTCCTTTGCATGAACAGGCCACTTTGTTTATGTATTGTTAAATCAAGTTTAGCCTAAAGCTTCCTCCTTACATATTTGAAGTTTGGCCTAAAGGTTTTCTGTACATCATGAACTGTAACAAGTGGAGGTGTAAACAGACTGTAGCCTACACTTGTGTCAATCACCGAGTTTTGGCCTATGAAATGTGGACAACTGTTTGACGCGTGTTCAAATAAGGCAAACACCGAGCTGTAACCAACCTGGCCATTTCCATTCTTCACTTCTGTTTTCTCTACATCACTTTCCTTTTCCTGTCCCTACATCTTCCCTCACCATGTGGCTGCGCTGGAGTCTCTGAGCCTACTTTGGCTCAGGAGGCTGCCCGATTCGTGAATCATTCATTGCTCAATTAAACTCTTAAGTTTAATTTGGTTGAAGTGTTTCTTTTATCAGTATTCATGCATTGGTAGACTTTTGTGCTGAGTCCAGTTATGAGCTCCTACAAATAAATCTTGCTATGAACACTCATAGACAAGTCTTCGGATGGATGTACACTTTTATTTTGCTCTAGTAGATAAGAAAAGGAAGTGTGATCCCGGAAATCGGAGGCAGGTCTCAGTTAATTTAGAAAGTTTATTTTGCCAAGGTTGAGGATGCACCCATGACACAGCCTCAGGAGGTCCTGATGACACGTGCCCAAGGTGGTCGGGGCACAGCTTGGTTTTGTACATTTTAGGGAGACATGAGACATCAATCAATATATGTAAGAAGTACATTAGGTCTATCCAGAAAGGTGGGGACAACTCAAAGCAAGGCCTCCCACTAGGGGCTTTCAGGCCACAGGTAGGTGAGAGACGAGCAGTTGCATTCTTTTGAGTTTCTGATAAGTTTTTCCAAAAGAGGCAATCAGAATATGCATCGGTCTCTGTGAGCAGAGGGGTGACTTTGAATAGAATGGGAGGCAGATTTGTCCTGAGCGGTTCCCATCTTGAGGGGTCTCAAGATACTTTCCTTTCACAGAAGTAAAATTCAGTCACCAGGTAAATATAGGGGTAACTGTTTAAAAATAAATGGACAGTTTTCCAAAACTTTGTGTCATCTTATGCCCCCACCAAAGTGGGGTTTAATGAGAGTTTAAATGGCCTCATATCCTAACAATTTTTTTTTTTTTTTTTGAGACGGAGGTTCACTCTTGTTGCCCAGGCTGGAGTGCGATGGTGCAATCTCAGCTCACCGCAGCCTCTGCCTCCCGGGTTCAAGCAGTTCTCCTGCCTCAGCCTCCCGAGCAGCTGGGATTACAGGCATGTGCCACCACGCCCAGCTAATTTTGTATTTTTAGTAGAGACCATGCTGGTCAGCCTGGTCTCGAACTCCCAACCTCAGGTGATTTGCCTGCCTCGGCCTCCCAAAGTGCTGAGATTACAGGCATGAGCCACCACACCCAGCTAACAATTAGTATCTTTACACTTAGCCATTCTAGTGGAGTGTGGTGGTGCCTCACTGTGTTTTTAATTTCCATTTTCCTAATGACTAATGATTTGGGCATGTCTGCTTATTGCCCAATGTATATCTTCTTTTGTGAAATGTCTGTTCAAAGCATTTGTCTATTTCTACTAGGTTGTTTATCGTATAACTGAGTTTTAATATTAGTATACTTTGTATATTCCAGACGTAAGTCATTTGTCAGCTATATGAATTGTGAATATTTTCTTCCAGTCTGTGACTTGCCTTTAATTTACATAATGATATCTCTCAAGGAGTATGCACTTTTAATTTTGATGACATCAAACTTATCAAATTTTTCCTTATGTTTCCTGCCTTTTGTGCCCTACGGATCAAAATCTTTGCCTGCCCATGGTCATATTTTTTTCTCTATATTTTTTATTTAACTGTATGATTTTAACTTTTACTTTTAGATGTACAATAGTTTTGAGTCAATCTTTGAGTATTGTGTGAGGTAGTGGTTGATTTTTATTTTTGTGTATACAGATATCCAATTGTGCCCCCATCATTTGTTAAAAATACTTTATTTCCTATTGAGTTACACTGTCAGACTTATGAAAAAGCAAACACGTGTGGCTATATTTGTATATTCTCTGTCCTGTCATCAGTTATACACATACACACAAACACAAGCACATAGTGTACTTTGTTGCTTACAATAGCTTTACAAAAAGTATCCTCCAAATTAAAATGTGAAATTAAGGAAACCATACCATTCACAACATATCTAAAATCATTAAATACTTAAGGATAAATCTGACATTTGTGAAAGACTTGTACTCTCAAAAGTACAAAATACTGCTGAGAGAAATTAAAGAACTGAATCAACAAAGCTATGTAATATTTCATGCTCAAGGCTGTCATGCTTCCGTATTAAGATCTGAAATATCCCCAAATAGATCAGTAGATTTGACGAGATCCCAATTAAAGTTTCAGAAGCTGTTCCTTGTAGAAATTGCCAAGCACATTCTAAAATGTATATGGAAATAGAAAGCACCAAAACAATCTTGGAAAATGAAAATTGAGCACCCTAAAATTTACAATAATCATTGTAATGTATCTCAACCTACTTTCAAATAATATTGACATTTCATGTGTGTCTGAAAATGTACAAGGGCATACTTCTGTTCCTCCCCTCTCATCCTTTGTGCTATTTCTTGCTACATTTTGCTTCCACAAATATTATAAATGCTTTAATTTATTTATCTTATTTATACTTGAAAAAGTCAATTACCTTTTGCATTAATTTAGAAATGAGAAAATATTTACATTTATATTTACCAACCTACTTACTTTCAGTACTTTTTATTCTCGTGTGTAGTGGATCTTTTCCCCAAAAGAATTTCCCTTAGGGTATTGCCAATCTCCTTCTAATGAATTACTTTAACCTTTGTCTGAAAAGTCTTTGGCCTTTATTTCTGAAAAAGGTTTATAGTGCATATACAATTCTAAGTGACGGGATTTTTCACTTCCTTATAGCTCTGTACTTTAAAGATGTTACTCTTTTTTCTTTTGGGCTGTGTGGTTTCTGATGAAAATTATTTCCTAAGTATGTTCTGTAGAACATAATTTATATACACATAGATTTTCTTTTGCTGCTTTTTTTTTTTTTTTTTTTTTTTTTTGAGACGGAGTCTCACTCTGTGCCCAGGCTGGAGTGCAGTGGCGCGATCTCGGCTCACTGCAAGCTCCGCCTCCCGGGTTCACGCCATTCTCCTGCCTCAGCCTCCCGAGTAGCTGGGACTACAGGTGCCCGCCACCGCGCCCGGCTAATTTTTTGTATTTTTAGTAGAGATGGGGTTTCACTGTGTTAGGCAGGATGGTCTCGATCTCCTGACCTCGTGATCTGCCCGCCTCGGCCTCCCAAAGTGCTGGGATTACAGGCGTGAGCCACCGCGCCCGGTCCTTTTGCTACTTTTAAGATTTCTTTTTATTACTTGTTTTCAGAAATTTTATTATAATGAGTCCCAATGTAGTTTTCTTTATGTTTCTTTGGCTATGGGTTTATTTATCATTTTGAATCTATGCTTTATAGTTTTCATAAGATTTGGAATTTTTTAGCTCTTATTTCTTCAATTATTTTGGATTCTTACTCCTCTCTTTTTTGGACTCCAATTGCATTTAGAAATTAAATATATGATAACCACACAAATGTTTCAGTGGAGCGGGGTAACAGCTATATAGATACTACAGAAAAAGGCATTACTTTTCTTCAGCCATCGAAAATTATACGTGTGCATCCAAAGAAAAAGTTGCAAAATGAAGCACAGAGATAAATATGTCTTTTTTTTAGAAAAGGCAAAACAAAAAAACAAAGCTTCAGTGCCCTTTGAGGCAGTACAAAGCAGTTTAATACAGATTCCTTTTTTCTTCTCATTACATTCATATTCTTCATTAAATCCTTGAGTAGACTCAGTATGTTCACTCTTTTAATGCTCATATCTGAAGATGTCATCATCTCTGTCATTTATGGGTCTATTTCTACTGACTTATTTCCTTCCTGTGTTTAGGTCATGTTTTTCTGGTTCTTCATATGTCTTGTAATTTCTTAATTGAAAGCTAGACAGCTTAAATTTTGCATGGGCATATGCTAGATTTTCTGTATTTCTTATGAAATACATTGAACTTTATTTTTTATATCAGTTTGATGTTTAAGTCTTGTTTTAAACCACTTTTAAGACTTGTCCAAAGTACCCTTTAATCTATAGCTAATTTAGGTCTGCTTTTAAGGTGTGGCTCTTCTCTACTGAATGCCTTATGTATAAACAAAATAATTCCCAGCCCTTTGTGACCTCTGGTCATTTTCATCATACAGCTCCCTGGCAATTTTAATTTCCCCAGAAGTTTTTCTTTATTCAACCTGTGAGTTTTTTCCCAATACATATGGAGATTTTTTATCAGCCGAAGGCTCAAGTGTGCCTATGTGTGCATTTTTGGAACTCCTGCTTTGCACAGCTCCTTCCTTCCAGGCGTTCTGTCCTGTAAGTCCCAGGAACATCAGCCTTCCCAAAGTCCAATCTCTTTCTCCTCAATTCAGTGAGAACAGGAGGCTCTGTTTGGGTTGACCCTCCCTGCCCTGCAGCCCAGAAATTGGGAGTGATAGATCTCATCTTATTTGTTTTTCTTTTTTCAGGTATCATAGTCTTGCCCTGCCTGCTGTCCAATTCCAGAAAATTTGTTTCCTATAAGTTGCCCAATTATAAGAATAATTTTTTTCAAATTTGTTCACTGTAAAAAGGTGATTCTGGGCTGTGTTTCCCTCCTATGGCCAAGACATAAATTTCCCTTCTATTTATTTTGAACTATAAAAACAACCTTCTATGTTTATCCTCCGATTTTCTTCTTCCTCCTTGTTATTTCCCTTCTCCCACCTCTGTCTTACCGTTATCATGACCAACATTATTACAAGCAACAGCTAATGTTTTTTCCAGGTGCTAAGCCAAGCATGTTACTTGCATTTTAGAATTTAATTCTCTTGCAGGGTAAAGATGAATAAATTCTGTGGACCTAATGTACAGCATGGTGATTATAGTTACTAATAATGTGTCGCAACCTTGAAATTTACTGAGAGTAAATATCAAATGTTCTCATCATAGGCACGCACACACGCAATGTAACTTATGAAATGATGCACGAGTTAATAGCTTGATTATGATAATCATTTCTCAATATATATGTGCCCAATCATCGCATTGGACACCTTGAAAATATACAATTTTTATTTGTCAGTTATATGTCCACAAAGCTGAAAAAAAGAAAAACACAAAATTTAATTCTAACAACAGCCCTAAAACTAGGCTGCCAGAATCCCCTTTATCTTAGCCCTCCTGATACGTGTGGTCATATCTCATCATTCTCAGCCTTCCAGCCAACGCTGCAAAGATGCTGGTTTAACTCAGTCTCCTAAATGTATGAATACGTGCCCCTCTGGTCAGGTGGGGGTCTTTTTAGTTACATCTTATTTTATTTTATTTTATTTTTATTTTCATTTTTATTGAGATGGAGTCTCATTCTGTCGCCCAGGCTGGAGTGCAGTGGTATGATCTCAGTTCACTGAAACCTCTGCCTTCCAGGTTCCAGTGATTCTCCTGCCTCAGCCTCCCTAGTAGCAGGGATTATAGGTGCCCGCCACCATGCCAGCCTAATTTTTGTATTTTTAGTAGAGACGGGGTTTCACTATGTTGGCTAGGCTGGTCTCGACCTCCTGACCTCAAGTGATCCATCCTCCTCGGCCTCCCAAAATGCTGGGATTACAGGCGAGAGCCACTGAGGCTGGCCTACAACTCATTTTAAAGGTATTCATCAGGCTAAACCTGGCTCAGGATTCTGCTTGCTCTTCATATCCTCTAAGAATCTTCGGTGGTGGTCTTCATGTTCTCCCCTCCCACCCTCACTTTGCTAGGTTGAATTAGGCACGGCTACATGCACAATTGTATCCCAACCCATGCACAGCCATAATTCCTGTTGTTTATACCAGAGACTACTCTGTACTTCCTCCTTTCTTCCCTCAGAACATCAGTGTGTGAGGTCCATCGGCTTCATCTCTTTGTTTCCAATGCCCAGCACAATGCCAGATGAAGTGGGTGTTAGCTAGATTCTAGCTGTATTAATGGATACATGCATAAAAGGATTCACTTTTCTCACTAATAGTCTTAGCTTCATGGAACCAGGGTCATTCACATTCACTTACATAGCCTACTCAATCGGAATCTGCTAACCTCCTTGTCCTTAAATACAGAAACAGTTTCCATATTCCTATTGTACACAATTGGTGCTCATTAATGCTCTCTTAATCCCCTGAGAAGTGGGAACCATAAAATCCAATTGAGCAATTGAATCTCTTTTCCTTCTAGCTCTTGCTGGAGCCAGAGGGATGGAGATATTAAAAGTTTCCTGAATCTCATTATCAGCTCAGAATTTTAAGTGTGTGTCCATGCCCCTATCACCCCCTGGAGCATCACGACATGAATGAAAGCCCAGTGCTTCCCAGGTCACACAGGCTGGTCCCTTATTTTGTAGAGGGTTTAACTGACACTCAGGCTGTGACATTGTCTAAGGTCATGTGATAACTTAGTTGCAGGACCAGGATTAGAGCCTATATCCTTCCTGCTTAGCCAGCATAAACTTCCTTCTCATTTGAGTCCTAACTTTGTTCTAATTTCATCTGATTTATGCATATATTTTGATATATATCATTTATTAATTCATTAATTCATTCGATAAACAATAAGTATTTTATCTGTTATATATACTGGAAAATACTCAGATAAATAAGAAACAGACTCTACTGTCTTCTTCAACTATTCAGCTTCTATTTAACATTGCTTCAAGCTTTTATTTATTTCAACATCATCATTTTTTAAAGTTGATACATACAAATAGAGCATATCTGAGTCTATACAGTGGCTAGTTCAAAATTGATCCGAATTTTATCTACATTTCTTAGTTTCTGGTTTCTTTTTCTTTCAGCTGAATGACTGACATTTACTCCAAAACTTATTTTACTTAAAATGAATGCTTGATTTTTAGTATTTAGAAAAATATGAAATATATAAAATGCCCTCTGGTATACTTGAATTGAATTTTCTTCCTATCACAAACATGGAATTCTTTCAAAGCATAGTTTAATATGCCTGTGCAATCGTGCACAGTGATATATTCTAGGTTGGCTTCATGAATGAATTTTGAGACAATATCCTATTCCCAGCACTATCACATTGTATAGGGAAACAATTTTTAACTTTGTATTTGATTGATTGACCTTAGTGTTTTGAAATTGGGTTAAGTATTATATATGACCACACATGAATAAAAAATATCCATGACTGTTTTCCCTGGAGCAGAGAGTGAAAATAAAGTTGTCTTAGGTTGCAGGACTAGTTCCTAAGACATCTCCAAGATCAGTGCCCAGGGAGCGGCTGCCGGCCATATCTCATGCCTTTGAATCAATAAGAGCCTGAAAATCATTTCAGACTTCACACTCCTGCTTTGCTCCTGTTTCTAGGTGAGAAACTGCTTGTACCTACAAGAAAGTATAATTTGTTAACTCCTTCTGATTCTAAGTGTAGCTACCCACAAAAATTCAAAGTCTGTTCTCTTAATATCACACTTGGATCTGAGAGCAGCTAAGCCCTACAAACTGCTCGTACAGGTAACATAACTTTTGGCTTTGACCCACGGAATTCATGCACGTGAAGCTCAATTTTACCTCTAAAAACATTTCAGCATGATGCCAGAGCAGGTTTTCATTCCTCCCATTAATTGATGATAATACAATATCACTTTTATTTGAACATAAGGAAAACCTTCATCATTATCCTTGGTGCCTGGGCCCATTCCCCATGGGGCCAGGGTTGGATTTCTTTATGTAAATCTCCCTTGCTGAGCAAACACAGGAGCATTATCTGGCTGGTTAGGATTTCAGAAGGTCTCTGTTGAGGAATAGGAGTCAAGAGCTCCACAAAATTGGGAAATAAACCTAGAAGTGATGCTTTCTTGCAGTTTCAGGGATTCCATTAAAAGTGACAGGTGTTTTGAGGATGTAGGGAAAGGAGAACACATGCAAAGTAGTCTCTGTCTCATTTCTGCCAAAACTTTTACGCCTAAAACTTTACATCAAAATATTATCTAACTGAATATTTGCATTTCTCATTCTGGACTGATAATGCAAACAAGGCATACACTTATTAAAATATCCAGTGTTTCAGTTTCCTTATCAATGTCAGGATGGTAGGTGCTAGGGAGAAGAATGGAAAGATGTTAATGGATGGAATTGAAATGAAGCCTCTTCTGCCTATTTATGGAAATCAGAGAACTATACATGTCCTTAAGATATCTAAGAATTACAATGAGCCGCCGGGCACAGTGGCTCACGCCTGTTATCCCAGCACTTCGGGAGGCCAAGGCAGGCAGATCACTTGAGGCCAGGAGTTTGAAACAGCCTGGCCAACATGGTGAAACCTTGTCTCTACTAAAAATACAAAAATTAGCCAGGTGTGGTGGTGCATGCCTGTAATCTCAGGTACTTGGGAGGCTGAGGCAGGAGAATCGCTTGAACCTGGGAAGTGGAGGTTGCAGTGAGCTGAGATCGTGCCACTGAACTCCAGCCTGGGCGACAGAGCGAGATTCCATCTCGAAAAAAAAAAAAAATAGCAAAAATCCTCTAAGCATATCGGGGAAAATGTAAACCTGGAGATGTGTTTCAGAAGTCCCCAGGGATCTCAGTTCCTGCCCCCAGTTCTTTTTTTAACTGGAGGCAGCCAATGTACTTTCTGATAACACAGTGCTTGGCACAATCAATTGGTCTGTGCTAATGTGGATGCCACAGTGCCTTCAGTGTGATCCACGCAGCACTAGTGGGTGGCCTTTACTGAATCTGGAAGAGAATGTAGTAATAATCAGGACCTTCTCAGCATAGGCTGTGTCCAAACCTTGTTTGAGTGGTATCCAGAAATCTCAGGATATCATTATAGCTGAATAGCCTGAGAAATGAAATCAGGATCTGAGTAGAAGTGTGATTCTCCATAGCCATCCGGAAACATATTTGTGTTTGTTTAATATCCATTGTGAGGTGGTGGCAGGGAAAGTATCTTTTATAAACCAATAATAAGGTAAGGTTCCCACAAAACCACCCCTGAAAAAGCCTCTTTCATCATGATTAAGATCAGATGCATCACTGTGAAATGATCTCAGTCAATGCCATTTTAAGAAGCATCCACCATTCAGATAACCCTCTCTGTGACAAAGAAGGACAGAGACATTCAGTATGGATTTTGTCATTATTCTGGCGTTTGACCTCTTAATAGCAAGCATTTAAGGTGAGATAAATGGAAAAAAAATGCCTTGATGTAATGAAGATGGGTATCTGTGTCCAAGAACAATATTTTCAGAAAAGAATTATACCAAGAGCTTTTCCTCATATTACCAAGAGGAGTGATACATCTTTTTAAAAGTTACTTCAATGAGCCCAAGGATAATGAAAAAATATCCTGATGTTAAAGAGACATGGAAGGAATGTGAATTAAATCATTTCATAAAATGAAAATGCATAATTACTTGTAGAGAGGTGTTAAACAAATGAAAAAGTTAAAAATATATTACCCTGGCATATTGACTGTTTTGAGTTAAAGGTACTTGAAAAATAGCAGGTGCAGGATGATTATTCTGACCTCTTTTCTGTGTCTTAAAAGCAGGAGATGAAATTCCCACGTGAAATTCACCTTCACTATACCAAAAGAAATAGCATCTTTATCCTCAAGGACGAGAAGTGGAGACCAAAAGAATTCAGTACAGACTTCATGAAAATAACTCCTGTCTCTTATGTCTTCCCACACAATTTAGCTGCTTCTTCACAACTTTCTATTCTTTGTCCAATCCAGTATATAAGTAACTCTCTCTAACTGCTTTAGTCTTTTTTTTTAATGACAGCTCCCATGCCATGTAAAACTTGTGTTAAAGACATTTGCCTGCTTTTCTCCTGTTGATCTATCTTAAATTTCAATTTAATTTTCAAGCCCATCTGACAAGAAGCCCTAAATGGGATCCCCACTCCTCTACCCACACATGAAACTCAGTGAATTATGTAAATAGATCATTTGACCTCTTAACTCTAAAATTTTACATGTTAAGTTGGCCCCCCAAAAGTTTTTAAGCACTATTCTTTTAATTTGAAAAATGGGGCTGGTCCCTTCTATTTGGGTATGACATGTAGTAGATATTGCAGGGCCCACCCAGATCCCCTCACCAGGAGCTGCCGGAGCATTAGCTGCAGACAACTCAGAGCTGAGTCCCTCTCTGGGAATGTCGCTGGCCACAGGAAAGTGGCTCTCAACGTTAGGCACCCTCCCTGCAGCAGGCCGCATCCAGTAATGGTAGGCGGCGGCGAAACAGTTTATAAAGGCTCAGCCCCATTGCCTTGATCAGGTCAACTCTGAAAAGCCAGCTCAGCATCAGGGCCTCCCCTGGGATTCCTGGGGGCTGATGCCACAGCTCACCACAGATCACCACCTTCTACAGGTAATTCCTCCTCCCTGACTCCCTCCCAGATGCTGCTTTTGAGAATTCTGCCCAGTGAACCTCTGTCTTAGAGCATGTTTCTCGCATACCTAACCTAAGACATTTTATGAAGAGGATTCTGTTAACAAATCGATGTACACCCAGGAGCACACTGTGCAAGCATCTGTGTGCTGGGTACAGTAGGACACACAGGGAAAGATCAAAACATTCCTCTGCACCAGAGGTTGCAAATGCATGACGTTAAATCGACGGAGGTGAGCTCACAGATATGTTTCCTTTGATTTGCCTGAGGGTTTAAAAAAACTTTGCATTCACTGACAATGTGTAATATCAGGAGATTTTACATTTAATATAAGATATGTAACTTTTCTTTAAAAATGAAAATCTGAGATGTGGCAATACTGGTATGCATTCCAACAGCCACAGTCAGCTGGAGATGAGGTGGTAGCCACTGTGCTCTTCAGACAGCATGAGAGCTCTTCAGTGAGCCACAGTCTCCAGCACTCCCTATTGCCCCACACCAGTTAGTTTCATTCATCTGTCTAACCTGCCTGGCCCCTGTAGGCATTTGAGTTTTTGACTTCCCGTCTTGTCTATGACTTCTATTTCTACTAGAAAAAGACTGAATTTCTCAAGGCCAGAAACTGTTAATCCTATTCCAGCATTTTTCTCCTCCCAGAAACTTGACTTTTAACCTATGAGAGTTTATTTAACTGGTGATTCAGATATATCTATTTAGCTGGTTTATTTAACTGGTGATTCAGGCATGTCTGCTCAGGGAGAGAGTGACTCCACGCCTGATAGTCTGTAGAATTTAAGTCACTCATTTATTTTTATCCTATTTAAAAAGTTGGACTGCAGGTACATAATTAAGTTACACTTTTCTGTTTATAACAGATCAGTGGTCTGTGTAAGGCCTCCTTCTTTTTTTATTTATTTTATTAATTTGATTACATTCTCTATTCTCATACCCATTCCCACTTAGTCCACAAGCACAACTCGAGCATGTGTGGTGTTTGTCCTTAATATAGCAGGGTGTGTGTGTGTGTGTGTGTGTGTGTGTGTGTGTGTATGCTGTGGGTTTTCATTTACATAATTGATATTTGCCTACATTCTGTTTTCCAACATTTTTCAATCAACATTGTTTTTTTAGATATGTCTCTGATGTGCATGTTTACCTGGGGAATTTTTTTTGACTGTGTGAATGTATTTGAACCTAAACTTCTAATTATCTAAAAATCCATCATCATAAAATATTTCTTCAACCCTTGGTACGTAAGACTTGGGGTAATGCACAAGTCTGTGGCCCCTGCTCCTAACACACGACTCGGCCATTCCTTTCTATGCACACAGCACTCAGAGTGCTGGTCACTGAGCACAGCTCAGTAAAGCAGAAAAATTCTCCCCATTTCCTCTTAGTGAAGGGTGCTTTGGTATTGATTCTTGTTTGGAAAGATACTTTTTCCCTCTATTTTTTTAATCCTCCAATAATGGAAATTTCACTCCCTTCTTGACAAAAGACATCCATCATGACCCAACTGAAAACCCAGGTCTCTCAAATGCCCAGATTCTCATTTGCCAGGAGAAAGCTGAGTCCGGACCCACGGGCTATAATTCCATCAGCTCTTTCCTGCAGCATTTCCACAACCTGTGCCTACCCTGGACAATGGCTTTTCCCCTCCTATGCCACATCCTCCCCTTCAAACCACAAGGGCAGGGGCAGTGTTGTAGTTATTTTCTGACTCCCACAGCCACAGCCTGGCACAGGGCTTAGCGGCAGATGACCTGGAAACATTTACTGGAAAAGCAGACATCGTTTTTTTCTGATGAGAGCTTCAGCTCCACTGCATTCTTCTCCTTAAATTTGCCTGGTCTTCCTCACAATTGAGAGTTTTCCTGTGCAGTGCAATCAACCACAGACAGACACACAAGAAAGTGTGCTGGGCAAATGGATCAGCTTAGGATACATGTTCGATCATTGCAGAGTCAAGGCTTATGGCACATTAATGAATGTGAAATACACGTTGTGGCGTCTTTTATCCCCTCTGCAGCGGGATTACTGAGGAAAGATAAAATAAGCCCATGAGTACACTCTGAAAATAGCAACATAACTCAATCATGTGTCCTCAGAAGAGTTTGACTTAAAATTGAAAGAAACTATTTTGTCTGTTGTTAAGAATATAAAAGTAGGACAAGCTATAGGAGATCAATTTTAAATTATTTGAAGCTACAGGAAAGATTCTTCCTGAAACTTTTTTCAAATGAGGTAATGTGTTTTTCTGTCATGGCCTTTTAATAAAGAAATCATGCATTATGCAAACGTTAACATTTAAACCAATTATGAGCAATTGAAGTTAATTCTTTTAAGAACATAGAATTGAGATATGACCTTCTTTTTATGAATATAATGCCTTTACCAAAATAAAGCAATGAGAGTTATGTCTTATGCATTAGCTCACACTGTTGGAGAAAAAATGATTTTCTATTTTTCTCTTTTTGGATGAGAGCACATTATCAAAAATTTTTATGTACACAATATTATTTCTTAGTAAATGTAGGGGGTTCAACAATGACAGGCATTGTTTCACAGTAACACAATAACTGCCATCAAAACACTAGGAGTAATTACACCATCCTCATTATACAGATGACAAAAGTTAAGCATCAAAGGTTTATTTGTCACTCACAGTAGGTCAAAGTAACCTGAAATACACCCAGTGTTGGGACTTTTGTTTAGAATGAGTGAATATTCAATAGGATAGTAAAAATGTAGTGTATTTTAAATCTTTATTTTTTAAAAATAATGCTTTATTTATTTATTTTTTGAGACGAAGTTGGCTCTTGTTGTTCAGGCTGGAGTACAATGGCACGATCTCGGCTCACCACAACCTCTGCCTCCCGGGTGCAAGCGATTTTCCTGCCTCAGCCTCCTGAGTAGCTGGGATTATAGGCATGCGCAACCACGCCTGGGTAATTTTGTATTTTTAGTAGAGACGGGGTTTCTCCACGTTGGTCAGGCTGGTCTCGAACTCCCAACCTCAGGTGATCCGCCCGCCTTGGCCTCCCAAAGTGCTGGGATTACAGGCGTGAGCCACCGCGCCCAGCCAGTAATACGTTTAACCCTTATAAAATAGAGTATAATATTAGGATGTATTATAGTTCACAACATAAATCTAAAGGGTGTGTATGTGTTTAACTTCAATGGTGCACACTTGAGACACGTCATGAATATGAGGTCAGGGTCTCCCTTCTATATGGGAATTGACTTATTTGTGTATCCTTGACCCCGTCCCCTTTTCCTTTGGGAGAGTCCTGGACTGAAGGACATGGGATTATGTATGCACTTATTTTTCGTTTACAGTGACCTTGAATAAGACTTTCCTCTTCTCTAGGCTTCAGATCCAATCTGAATGGCACAGGTGCCAAACGGAGAATTTCTAGTCTGTGACTCTAAAGAAGCTGTTACAGCTCTTTGTACCAAGCCTGCTCTGCAGACATGTGGCACATTTTATTAAGCTCAGGAAGTGTTTTAAACAGTTTCAAATTAGTCTTTTTAACATTTTAAGATTTTGCATAAATATCCAGACTTCTTTTGTCTCCTGGAGCATCTGAGGTTTTGGTGCAACAGCCTGCATTCCTGCAGGGCCCCAGGGTGGGAATTGGGCTGCGGTTCCTCTTTTCCACACCTCAGGCATCCAGTGACTCTGGTTTGCTGGTTCCCCCACCCCACTGACATAGGAGCTAAAAAGAAATTATTTAGGAAGTTAGTGAGGTAAGAGAGTCCTCAGTAAGGTTTCCCTTTTAACAAAAAGCAGCCCCCCAAATCATTTCTTTTCTAAAGAAGAGCAGCCTGTAAAATGGAGCTGCAGACATAGAAAAGCAAGCTGGGACCCTGCACGGGTGCATGCCAGCAGTTGTGCCAATAGAAAAGGGCTACCTGAGGGCCAGGCATCTTCAACACGGACGCTCCATCTTCTCTTTTCTTTGTCAACCATGTGTACAGCAAAGGAGCAGGCAACATGGCGCCAGCCAGGTAGAGATGCTGTCTGCATAGTAAAAGATGACGGTGGGGCAGCCAGCTTCTTTGTGCACTATGTAAATGGCACACCTGGTCCAACCAATCTTTGGGCACTATGTAAATCAGACACTGCCTCTTCAAGGTTGTCTATAAAAAACCCCATGCATTTCACCTAGAAACTGGACGACCCACTTGAGAGCCCCTCTCCATCTGCAGGAGAGAGAGCTTTTCCTTTTCTCTTTCTTTTGCCTGTTAAACCTCTGCTCTTAAACTCACTCCTTGTGCGTGTCCTCATCCTCAATATCCTTGGTGTGCAGCAACGAACCTTGGGCATTAGCCCAGATGCACTGCAGCAGGACTAGCCGCGGACAAAACCCCACAGACACCAAGGTGGTGAAGGCAGTGGCTTTTAATCAGCTGCAAGCATCAGCAGACTAACGCCTCAAAATCCGAGCTTCTCGAGTGCACAATTTCTGTTCCTTTTAAGGGCTCACAACACTAAAGATTTTACATGAAAGGGCTGTGATCGATTGAGCAATCTAGGGGATATGTGACAGGGGCTGCGTGCACCGTTAATCAGAGTGAAACAGAACAGAATGGCAAGTTTCACAATGTCCTTCAATACAATGTCTGGAATCTATGGATAACATCGGTTGCTAGGTCATGGGTTGAATTTTAACTATCAGGTTAGGTCAGGCAGGTCCAGGCCTGGTTCTGGGTCTGGTTTTGGGTCTGGTGCCTGGCGCCGGGCTGCCTGCCTTTGGTTTCACTTCCTTGTTTCTTCTTAAAACAGGTACTGAGTATGAAACAATATAAAACAAATATGGAGGGGTCTCTTTCTCTCTTTTCTCAGCAGGACGCCACTTCACCACATCCAGTCCTTTCTAGGCTGAGATGATGTCACTGCAATAACTCACTTTGCTTGCCCTACTGATCATCTTAGAGTAAATTGGGGTCTTTCTTGTCCCTGTGTCTTTCTCAAGACAGCACCAGTGGTCAAGTATAAGAAATGTTAATTCCAAGAAAAGAAGCCCTTGTACTCCTTTCAGTTTGCAATCCTTTCCTCATGAATATTAAAAGATTCCTTCAATCTGGGCTGCTTTTCTCTGACCAGAAATCCCACAGCACCAATCCCATTAATCTAGGCTCAGAGACTGTATTTTCTTTTCTTTTTTTAATAGTCTTTGCATTTCTCATCTAAATTTGTTGCCCAGATTCAATCACAATTAAACATTCATATGCAGGGGACTGGGAAGAGGTGGAAAAGAGATTAAATACACTTGATTTTCTCCAAAGGCTTAACTTCTGTTTTGGAAAACCCAAAACCCACTGTAAATAGAGTTCCTCATACAGCACAATGTAATAATGGTAAAAGCAATCAGTTATGAATCCTTCACTATTTGCTGGGATCTGTTCTGTGTATTGTCTCTCTCTCTCTCTTTTTTTTTTTTTTCAAGGTGGAGTCTCACTCTGTTGCCCAGGCTGGAATGCAGTGGCATAATCTCAGCTCACTGCAACCTCAGCCTCCCGGGTTTTAGCCATTCTCTTGCCTCAGCCTCTGAGTAGCTGGGATTACAGGTGTGTGCTACCACACCTGCCTAATTTTTGTATTTTTAGTAGAGATGGGGTTTCACCATGTGGGCCAGGCTGGTCTTGAACTCCTGATCTCAGGTGACCCACCTATCTCGGCCACCCAAAGTGCTGGGATTATTATAGGTGTGAGCCACCACACCTGGCCAATTCTGTGTATTATCTCTTTTTAAAATTAAAATATTAATAATGATAATAATTGTAGTAACAAAACACATAACATATACTTCCAAATATTTAAACAGAATATATATCTCTTTTTTCATTTTAGACATAAAAATCTATCATATTCCCCATATTCCTGAAATCTATCATATTCCCCATATTCCTGATACATATGAAAGTTACCGTCGTAACCGTTTTGAAGTATACAGCTCCATAGTAGCAACATTCACATCACTGTGCAGCAAACTTTCAGAACTTTGTCAGCTTGCAAAACTGAAAATCTGTGCCTCCTCTCTGTCTGTGAATGTGATTGCACTAGCTACCTTCTATCTGGAATCCTGTGGTATTTGTCTTTTCGTGACTGACTTCTTTCACGTAGCATAATGTCCCCAAGGCCCATCTATTGTGTTATCCCCTTTAACTCTTAAAACAATCCTGGGAGGTGGGTCTTATTTACAGATGAGCAAACCAAGGCCCCAACAGGCATCCAATGTCACCTGACAATGTGCGACAGGCCAAGGATTTAAATCCCAGTTGAAATCCCTGTTGCTACCTCTTAGGCCAGGGCTTCTCAAATCAGGATGTGCTGGGGTGCGAGAGGGCAGTCTTCAGCGTTTCTCAGAAGCTCTGCCATTTTCTACAGTGTTTTTAAGTTTTATTTCTATTTTAGTGGCTATATTTTCCTTTCTGTCTTTTATTTGGGAGCGAGTTGGGCTCAGGTGCAAATACTTAATCACACTTGTCATCTAATGGTGCAATCTATCCCATGATCTGCAGGAATCTGTGCTATTCACACGTTTCCTTTTCCTCCCCCATCCTAGATTCTTCCTCCCACCATCTTCTAAGGCACAGGTGCTGGCTATAACTTGAACAGAACAAATATCCTTATAAAGTCTGCAGTGTTGGTGTGTGCGTGCATGGGTATGTGTGTGTGCATGGGTATGTGTGTGTGCATGGGGGTGTGTGCGTGTCTGGGTGTGTGTGTTTCAAGTCACATATTGAACTCTCTATTTGACACTCTTTTTATTTTTTAATTTGTTTTGCGTTGTTCTTAGTTGTATCAAAGTTACCACTTTTCACATTTTGAAAAATCAACAGGTCTATAGAGCTGTAAAACATATCACAAAAAGGAGCAAATTCTGTTCATCCACTCCTCCCATTATTCGTTTCCCAGAGCTGTTTTCAACACATCTAGCTGAGTTTCGGTATTTATCTTCAAATAGCTAAACAGCATGTTTCTCTTATTACTGTTTTTATTTACTAGCTTCTGCCATAATCTCTCATAGTCTTAATATTGGTGATGTGCGTTAAGCTTTCTTTCACCTCCCTCATCTCTGTGTGCACCCCTCCCATCCCTCATTTCCACAGTGTTTCTAACTTACTTTTTTTTAACTTTTATTTTAGGTTCAGGGGTACATGTGCAGGCTTGTTATTAGGTAAGTTGCATGTCACGGGGATTTGCTGTACAGATTATTTCATCACCCAGGTGATAAGCATAGTACCCAATAGGTAGTTTTTTGATCCTCACCATCCTCCCTTCGCCTTCAGGTAGGCACAAGTGTCTATTGTTCCCTCCTTCCTGTCGATGTGTATTCAATGTTTTGCACCCACTTAGGACTGAGAACACGTGGCATTGAGTTTTCCGTTCCTGAGTTAGTTTGCTAATTAGGGTAATGGCCTCCAGCTCCATCCCTGTTGCTGCAAAGGACATGCTCTCATTTGTTTCTCATGTCTGTGTGGTATTCCATGGTGTATATGTACCACATTTTCTTTATCCAGTCTACTGCTGACGGGCATCTAAGTTAATTCCATGTTTTTGCTATTGTGAATAGTGCGGTGGTGAACATATGCGCGTATGTGTTTTTATGGTAGAATGATTTACATCCTTTGGGTATATACCCAATAATGGGATTATTGGGTCGAATGGTAGTGTTGCCTTGAGTTCCTGTAACATGCATTTTTTTCTATCAGTATTCTGTTATATTTATGAACATACAAGCCCTAAGCTGAACTACCTTTTGCTTTCTTGACTTTTACTGCTTTTCCTTGAGCTAATAACTGTTATGCTTTTTATTTGCCTAGATATCTGTGCTTACTGCTCACATGGTCAGAACGATCCATTATTCTGTCCACCTTTGCTTCCTGAAGGAGCCTCCTGCTCTGCTGAGCTGCCCCAGCCTGGCTGGGTGCCTCAGGCCCGAGCACCACTGCCCCAGGCTCACCCTTCACCATCTGCCCGGCATCCCTCTGCCTCTCCGGGGCTGGATCCCCTGTTTCCCGTAGGCAGAGTCCTCTCTTTCTCTGTTTGGTGAAGTGCTTTCTGCACTATATGCTGGGGATTGGGTGTGTGACATTTCTTTCTGAGTTTTGGATGTCAGAAAATGTCTTTATTCTTAACCCATATTTGATTAAACAGCACATATATTCGAATACTAAACTGGACATCAGTCTTCATTTGAATTTTAATGAATTGATCTATTATTTTGTAGCCTTCCATTATGTTATTGAGAAAAATGGAAACTACTCTCATTCTAACTTTTTTAATATGGTAGAAATATACACCCCTGATTCAAAATCATCAAAGACTGTGGTTTGCTGCTAGAGAGAAAGAGGAAGAAATGTGATTGGCTCAAATCTCTAGTCTTCTCAGTACTTCGAAGTTTACCTTGGATTTCGCAGTATTTTATTTTTAAAATGTACCTATGTGGTCATATGTAATGCATCTATGTGGTCACATGTATATTATGTTTGTTACTTCTATTTGCTACATGGCATTCCATGGTAAGCACCTATGGCTATGTCCACACCCATTCCTTCTTGATGGAGAAATCGGTTGCTTCCATCTTCCCACTAACACTCACAGTTGTTTACCCACAGCCCAGTGTGATAATGACCCTGGGTTATTTACCACTAACAGGACTGCAGAGAAAGGACATATATGTGTATATATATTTATTTTCACAATTTAATCTGGTTCCACTAATTTGCTCTTTGGAAATCTGGCTGAGCCAGATTTATTTTGCCCCCAGCAGTGGCAAGGATCCCATTATGTTACGTCCTTACTAACTGTTGGAATTAATCCATCCTGCCCAGTATCCCCAACTGATGGGCATAAAGTGGTATCACGTTGCTCTCTTTTACATTCTTAGTTTCCTAGTTAGTTTGAACGTATCTTCAACTCTTAGCCTTTTCCTTTTGTAAGTATATGCTTAGGCATTTAGAATAGTCTAAGTGGCTGCTTTTTAAAAATTTTATATTTTTAATTTTCATGGCTACACAGTAGGTATATATAACTGACTGCTTTGAAAGAAAGTCACATCTAACTATTTCAGCAGTTTTATTAGTGTTGATATTCATAATGGTTTCAGCATCGAGTGGACACTCAAACCAGGACAGCATTGCACAAATTGTAGACTGTGGGCTCCCGGGGATACAAACATACCCTCTCTAATGTGGATGTGTTGAGAAGAGTACGTGAGTGTTTGGTCTGAGAATTCCATTCTATCCTACGCTGCATGAGTAAAGCCAAGTGCAATGATCTGTGTTAACAGCAGTTATAAGGAGGACTCCCTTTGAGATGGGACAGTGAGGAACAGTTGACTGGAGAAGGAGGTCTTTGGGTGGCTGCTGATGGATGGGGAGGAATTCTTGTTACCAAACGTCCATCGCTGCAAAGCACATTGGTGAATGAAGTCAAGAATGGAACTCCATTAGATATGATTAAGCTGATACGAGCACAAGGAAATGCCTTACAGTCTGGGGAAATCAAATAGAATATGAAAGCTTATAAGCAAAGTAACTTAGACAATAGACAGGTATATGAGTTAATAAAGATAAGCATAAACACCCTCTCTCAGCTTCCCAAACACCAATTTTTCCTACCACAGTTTGACATTTTTATTGTGATTTTTCATAGTTTATGGAAAATGAAAATTACCATCTATATGTATAATGTGAAATTATTTGCATAGATCATGTTTACTATTCTCTGCACTAAACGCCCTTAGTAGCAATTAATTTTTAACAGCTGTGCATGAAATTCTTAAGATATCTGATATATGTGTCTTTCTTATGGCTAATGAAAAAGTCCCTTTTTCTAGAAAAAGTGAAAGCTTGTTAGAAAAACATTTCATATTTATGCTGAGTCATCTTTTCTATAAATGTCATCTTTTTCTTTTTTCAATAACTAAACTAACTTTTACAATACAAAAGAATAGAATGGGCATGGCCGTGACTAATTTTGCTCCAGGATAATGGAAAATTTATATCCATTCAGGCTCAATGACCTGAGTCATGTGGCTCAGCTGCAGAGACCCCATCACTCACACTGGTCATGACGCGTTGCTTCAGTGTCCTGATGAGCAACCCTGCTTGTCAGTCCTTAGCAATGTATTGGATGCCACCTTTTAACAAATACGTATCTGCATTTTGCAGAATCGTATTTGCATTTTGCATTTTGCAGAATTTTAACAAATACGTATTTGCATTTTGCAGAATCAATAACGAAATGTGTTTTCTACACATCGGGTAGTCCTTTAACAGAATCATTTTTGTGAATCTGATTATTTCAGGAGACAAACACTCAAGAAAATGAATATATTTAATAATCATAATTATAGATAACCGCTGCTTATGGAAAAATATATAATACATTTTAATTTTCTCTGTTCCATTAAAATATAGGCTGGAGAGTGATGCCATGCAGGTTTCATAGACAAGAATACGGTTGCCACTAGCACTTCAAAATAATGTGGTTCCTGACTCATGAGATTTTATCTGAATCTCCTTTTCTTCCACATTTATTTTAGAAGAATATTACTCCATAGTAAATAATGCAAAACTTTGAGCATTTATGAAGTGGTCCTAGGATACAGAGAAATGGCTTGGGAGCAATTTTTCCTTCCATTATTTTATTTTATTATTATTTTTTTTGAGATGGAGTCTCACTCTGTCATCCAGGCTAGAGTGCAGTGGCACCATCTCGGCTCACTGCAAGCTCCACTTCCCGGGTTCACGCCATTCTCCTGCCTCAGCCTCCCAAGTAGCTGGGACTACAGGCGCCCGCCACCACACCTGGCTGATTTTTTGTATTTTTAGTAGAGACGGGGTTTCACTGTGTTAACCAGGATAGTCTTGATCTCCTGACCTTGTGATCTGCCCGCCTCTGGCCTCCCAAAGTGCTGGGATTACAGGCGTGAGCCACTGCACCCGGCCTCCTTCCATTATTTTTAATACTATTTTAGCATTATGGGGTGGATAATATGTTTATCATTTTTAAGCTTTTGCTTGAACCTAGTGTAATTCACTGATGATCACTGTGTATTCAAAAACTTAAAACAATAAACACACATATACACAGGGATCATTAGTGCATCGTGCCTTGAATTATCACAAAGTGGACAGAGGCACACATATGTCATCACCACTAAGGTCAGGAAACAGACATCTAGGAACATCCAGAACACGCCACAGCAGCCCCCTGTGATCACTGGCCTCGTCCTCCTTAAAGATAGCCATCATTTCCAGAGGATAAACCATTTTCCTTGTGGAGTCCAATACTGGAGATTTTATTTGGGAGAGTCCTTCATGTGGCTGGGTGTGACCTTCATTCATTCATCTTTATTATGTATAGCTTATCATTGTGTGAATCCACTCACTTGTATTATCCATTCTGTTGTTGAGAGACACTTGAGTTGTTTTCAGTGTGCAGATCTCCTGAATAATGCTGCTAGGAGTATCCTGGCCTATGTCTTGGTGGTCATGTAGTTTTGTTGAGTATAGTCCAAACACTGAAATTGCTTGACCATGGGGTGTATATTCGTCCAACTTGAGGAGATCTTGCTAAAATAGTTGTCCAAAGTAGTCAAAACAGATTTTATCCCTATCGTCAGTTTATGACTGTGAGACTTGCTCAGTATCTTTAGGAAAACATCACCTTGTCAAGCTTTTGAATTTTAGCCATTGAGTAAAATTTGTGATGATAACTCATTGAGTTTTTAATTTTCACTGTCCTGGTAAGTAATGAGGATAAGCACATTTGGACGTATTTATATGACATTTTGGATACTTTTTGTGAAGTGACAATTCACATTTCTTTCTTTTTTTTTCTATTGGGTTCTATGTCATTTTCTTATTGATTTTAGAATTCTTTATATGTTTTGGATATGAGATATTTGATGAATACATGTATATTGAAAGTACTTGTTCCAACTTGATGATTTCTCTTTAGAATCTAACATTGTCAAATTTGTAATTATTTAACTTTATTGTTACTGCTTTTTGTATCTTGTTTAAGATATCTTCGCATATCCCAAAGGCATGAAGATAGTATCTTATGTTTACTTCTAGAACATTTATTGGTTTGTTATTCACTTTAGATCTACACAATTCAACTATTTTTATTTATTGTGTACGGAATTAATTTTTCTCATATAATATCTAGGAAACTCTACTGTTTATCATTAAAAAATCACCTTTTCATAATTCTCTACATTGACAGAATATCATAAACTGAGTGGCCATTATGTGTGAGTAGGCGTCTGGGTTCTCTGCCTGGTTTCGTTGGTTTATTTGTCTCATTCCGCACCTGTATCACATGGTCTTAATTAGTACGACATTAACTAAGTCTTGATATCTGGGAATATTTTTCCTAACTCTGTACTACATCTTCAAGATGGTTTTTGTTATTCTTGTCCTTTTACATTCTATATACATTTTAGGATCAGTCCATACATTCTGATTTAAGATTTTGCTAAGGTTTTGATTGGGTGTGCATTGACTCTATAGATCAATTTGGTGACATTTACTTATTTGCACTATCAATTGTCCCAAGCTATGAATATTTTATATCCATTCATGTATTTTTAAAAAAATCTCTGAGTAATTTTTAAACTATTTTTATTGTGAAGGTCTTGCATATCTTCCTTTAGTTTTATTCCTAGATATTTGTTTTTGTTATGTTGTAAATAGCATTGAAAAGTCATTTATAACGCATTGTTGCTGTAGAATATAAAATGCTGTTAAATGAAAAAACAATTGATTTTTTACATTGATTTGGTAACTGGAAAACTTGCCAAATTTACTCTTTAATTCAAATAGTTTTTCTATACATTATTATAGATTTTTCATATATTTGTATGCATGTGTGCATGTATGTATGTTTATATTTATACATATATTCATGCTGTATTATTATTATACATAAAATAATATGTAAATTATATATAATTATATATTAATTATATAAAATATTTTTATAAAATTTTATATATAATATATATTTTATATATATTATTTTTATATTTTTATATATTATTTTTATATAGCATAAATGTATATGTGTAATATACACACATGCATGCATATATTTCTGTAAAATACAGAAACTTTATTTTTTCTTTTTTATAATTTTTTTAAAATTATACTTTAAGTTCTGGGATACATGTGCAGAATGTGCAGGTTTGTTATATAGGTATACATGTGCCATGGTGGTTTGCTGCACCCATCAACCCGTCATCTACATTATGTATTTCTCCTAATGCTCTCCCTCCCTTAGCCCCTGACCCCCCAACAGGCCCTGGTGTGTGATGTTCCCCTCCCTGTGTCTATGTGTTCTCACTGTTCAACTCCCGCTTATGAATGAGAACGTGCTGTGTTTGGTTTTCTGTTCCTGTGTTAGTTTGCTGAGAATGATGGTTTCCAGCTTCATCCATGTCCCTGCAAAGGACGTCCATTGTGGAAGACACTGTGATGATTCCTCAAGGATCTAGAACCAGAAATACCATTTGATCCACCAATCCCATTACTGGGTATACACTCAAAGGATTATAAATCATTCTACTATAAAGACACATGCACGTGCATGTTTATTGCGGCACAGTTCACAATAGCAAATACTTAGAACCAACTCAAATGCCTGTCAATGATAGGCTGGATAAAGAAAACGTGGCACATGAACACCATGAAATACTATGCAGCCATTAAAAAAGGATATATTTTTTCTTACTTTGTTTACTGACCCGGCCCTTAGTGTAATGTTGAATTGAAGTGGTGATAGCAGGAGGCTTAAGCCATTTCTGTATTCTGGAAGACAGATTTTGGCATCTGACTACTAGGTATAATACTTGATGTAATTATTTGTAGATACCTTTTATCACAGAAGTCAGCAAATTTTTTTTTCCATAAAGGGCCAGGTAGCAAATATGTTAGACTTTGTGGGCCACATGTAATTTCTATCACATATTCTTCTCTTTTATCACTTCCTTCACCTCTTCTTTTCTACCTCCTCCTTCTTCTTCTTGTTCTTTCATAACCATTTGACATTTTTAAAAAAAAAATTTTAGTTCAGAAACAGATCATGGGGCACCTGGTCCATGGAGGTAGCTGCAAAACCCAACTTTCAGATTAAGAACACTTCCATTTTCCAGGTATTTTTAAAATCATCAATAATGTAGACTTCTGGTTTTCTAAGAGTTATAACAACAATGATTAATTTTGTGTTTTTTCCCTAAATCTATTGAGATTAATATGGATTTTTCTTCTTTATCTTCATAAAACTTTGCATCATGTTATTTTGCAGTAAGTAGCAAAGCCTTTTCTTTTTGATGGATTTTTAAACTAACCATAACACCTCATCTTTAAAGATTCTTTTATACTAACATGAAAGTTTTAAAAGATGTGAAATTTCTCTGCTTTTAGAATTCACCCTCAGCAGCATCTACTATTAATATTTTGGTTTTAGTGTTCCTGTTTTTTTTTTCCTATGGGATCTCAATTAAATTGTACATAATTTATATGACCCAGAAACTCTGTGTTTTTTGCTTAAAAGTAAATTTGATTGTCTAAAACAGGGGTAATTCTTAGAAAAAAATGAGTTTCTAGGTTGAATGAATAAAGAATGATATAATTATCTACCAAAAATCAGCTGAACCCTTGAGTATGCTCTTCAAATCTGTTAAAGTCATACATTTCAACATAGTCTGGAAAATGAAATGATATGTTTTAGGGTCAAAATTGGAAATAATAAAAGAAAAATGTAAAATCCAAAAACAGTCATTGGATTGGGTAGAGGGGAAATATGGTATAGAAGAAACATTGATTTGTGGTCATTCATTTATGTCTTCATTCATCTCCTCGTAAGGCATCACCCTTAATGCTGGCTTATCATAGTGAATGGGACAGACGTTCTTTCCTTTCAAGAGCTCACAAGCTACGGGGAAAGACAGAGTGAAATGGGTAATAGGATAAAACGTGGTGTTAAGGAAGGGTGATCTAGAAGCACACAGCGCAGAGGCTTCCATACGCTGGAGTTAGGTTGGGTAGCCCAGAATCAGTGACTTGTCAGCAGAGACTGGAGTGTGTGGGACAAGAGAAAAGCAGGGTCGTCAGAGGGAACAGCCTGTGCAGAGGCTCAGAATGGAGACAAAGCAGGAGACTCCCAGTGTGATGTTGGGAGAGATGACCTCTGATGGAGTTGCTGGATGCTGGGTCAGGAGGAGACCTGCAGCCAGACAGAGGAGTGTACATTTCATTCTAAGGGTGGAGGGCTATGATACAGGTATATATTCCACCCTGCAGCAGGGAGGAAAGACTGTCATGCTCAAGAGTAGAGGCAGGGAGCCCTGTGGGAAAGCCATTGCAATAATTTGTGGAAGAGATGGTTGCAGCTTGAATTCAGGTTAAGGAGGTGGCATAGAGATCAGGAAGTAGATTTGAGAGGTAGCCAAGGAGATAGAAGTAGTAAGATTCAGTAAGGCTGGGTGCTGTGGTTCACACCTGTAATCCTAGCACATTTGGAGGCTGAGGTGGGTGGATCACTTGAGGTCGGGAGTTTGAGACCAGCCTGGTCAACGTGATGAAACTACTAAAAATATAAAGATTAGCCAGGCATGGTGGCACATGCCTGTAATCCCAGCTACTCGGGAGGCTGAGGAAGGTGAATTGCTGGAACCCGGGAGGCGGAGGTTGCAGTGAGCCAAGATTGCACCACTGCACTCCAGCTTGGGTGACTCCATCTCAAAAAAACAAACAAAAAAACAAACGAAACTTGGTGATTGTGTCTACTGACGGAGTAGAGAACTGGGATTCCAGTCCCATAAGTGGAGTCACCTTAGGGATCTTGGGGACCCTAGGGTTTGGAAAATGAACCCTTTGCTGAAACCTGACTCTGGCAATGCTGGGACCAGAGCTGTGTGAGTTGAGGGCTCTCTGTGTAATGTCTTCTGCCCACTGTGCTCTGCTAAGTGCAGCCTTTCTCACTGAGAGCCTCTACCTTTCCCAATTGCTGCAAAACTCTGCTTCTTCTAATGCCTAGCATGGGTCATCTCCTCCACTGTGTCCGTGTGGACCACCTGGGGCAGAGTGATGGTGCTCTCTTCTGTGATGCAGTGAGTACAGAGGTTAGCTCTGTCTATGGCTTATTTTAATTTTGCTTTCACATTTTAAAGCTAATTGATAATAGGCTCTGCAAGACTAGGAATCGTTCCTTGTAACTCAAGAAGCATCTGAAGAAGTCTTAAGCTCTGAAATTCAGATGCCTTTGGAAACCAAATGAATAAGATAAATGCATGAAGCAGTTGCATCAAGCCAATACATAATTGCCAAGGTTGCTTTGTTGTTTTCAAATCAAACGTTTGCCAATTATATGGTATGAGAAAATTCTATGAAGACACTGGCTAGCAGTTGATGATGATTTAAGGTGAATGGTGGGTACTTTAGAGGTTATGATACTATTCTGTCTACATTTGAATGTGTGTGACATTTTCAACAATAGAAAGTTAGAAACATGCTGCCAGCATGAAACAAAACACACCTACCCTTTGTATCCAAGCTATAGCCACCATTGTGTGGCTCTTACAAGTGGCCTCTATGTAATTGCTAATGACAGAGGGGTGAGAGAAAGATGGGCTCAGGTTTACCCTGAGGTTTAAGGAAATTAATTTATTTCCAGCTGTTTCCAGGAGTATTCTCTTCACCTGTTGCTCCTTGTTTTTTCAGTTTTACACACACATGGACATGTTGGGCTGGGAAAGCTGGGTCTCGGCCTACCTATGAGGTTGATTTGATGCAGTATGTGTGATTTTAGAACAGAAAAGTGAGCTCAGCATAGTCATTGTTGGCTGCACAGCTTTGACTTGGACCCCAAATTTACTTGTCTGTGAAACGGGAGATTTACAGATGTCAGTAATAACTAAATAGCACGCGATTTTTAATGATGCCTCAAATACTGTGTACTACTTTAAGCAAATGCAGATGGTGATTCTGCAAACCACAACAGTAATAGGTGTCATTTATGGAGCACTTCCTAAGTGACAGGGGATAAAGTCTGCAGACATGATCACAGTTAACCTTCACACTGGCAGTAGTGATGCAGGGCAGGCAAGCCCTGAAATTGGGGCTTAGCCTGGGAAGGTTCTTGATTTCACCCGGGAAATAAGTCAAGGGTGAGCTGGTGGTGTGAGACAGCAGCTCTTATTGAAGCGGCGTGCACAGCAGCAGCAGAGGCACTGATCCTTGCAGAGCAGGGCTCCCCTATAGGCAGTGCGTCCAGAGCAGCAGCTCAGAGGCAGTGCTGTAGCCGTATTTATATCCACTTTTAATTATATGCAAATTAAGGGGCAGATTATGCAGAAATTTCTTTAAAAAGGGGTGGTAACTTCCGGGTCACTAGGTCATTGCCATGGAAATGGGCAGTAACGCCCAGGTGTTGCCATGGCAACAGTAAACTGACATGGCGCACTGATGAACATGTCCTACAGAAAGCTTCTTCCACCCCCGCCCTGTGTTAGCTAGTCTTTAATTTGGTCCTGTGTCTAAGCCCCACCTCTATAGTTGAGTGCCATTTGCTATCTCAGTGTTGTTACTCTATGAATATAAATAAGAAAACTGGGGACTAGTAAGCAGACACACCCGGCAGGGGGCCCAACACCAGGATTGGATGCAAGCCTGCCCCGCATGAAACCTGCACTCTTAGCTTGCCCTGCATGGATTTTCAGGGACTTTAAGGGACACAGTTGTTTCACTTTAAACCAAATTGTGATCCCCAGGCATGCTGAGGGCACGGGATTCACATTCTGTTTCAGCAGAATTTAGGGGAAGGAAATTTAGTGCATCTTCCAGCCGAGCAAACTTGGGCCTCTCAGGTTTCCACCCTGTGGGAATGACCAAGAGGCTGGTGGGTTAATGACAAAGGTGGCTCCAGCCCTCCCACTCTGCCCCTTAAACTCCTTCTTTCTCAGCTGTGTTGGCTACAGGCAACGTTGTGGGGCGGGTGCTGGAAACAGAATGCACAAAACACACGGTGACGGTGCACATGACCAGGACTGAACTTACCATGACTTAACACACCTTGAGTGAACTCATCTTCCTTTTGCCAATTTTCCTGTATTCTTGTGAGCAAAATTCTACCCTGTATTTGGCTTCTTCGTAGGCCCTACATTCGTAGACCCGTGCAAATGTGTTTCTCTCCACACACAAACACCACCAGATCTGATCACAAAGGCTGATTTATGGGGACCAGTCACAGTGGCTCACGCCTGTAATCCCAGCACTTTGGGAGGCCAAGGCAGATGAATCACTTGAGGTCAGGAGTTCGAGACCAGCCTGGCCAACATGTTGAAACCCCATCTCTACTAAAAATACAAAAAAATAGCAGGGCATGGTGGTGGGCGCTTGCTATCCCAGCTACTTGGGAGGCTGAGGCAGGAGAGTTGCTTGAACCTGGGAGGCAGAGGTTGCAGTGAGTGGAGATCATGCCACTGCACTCCTGCCTGGGCAACAGAGCGAGACTCCATCTCAAAAAAAAATGAATAAATAATAAAACGAAGGCTGATTTATGGGGATTTGAAAACAAATAGGGAAACATCTAATAGAGTTTGAGCTGAATTATCATGCTGCCTGTCTGAAAATATGCCATTGATACACCACTTACTAAAAGAAGAACTTCATATTTCTTTGAACTAAAATATCTTTTATCTTTGGAGTTTTGTTGAAAGAATCAACATAACAAAAAGCATCAACTCTGAAGCGGGTAGATCGCATTAAATAGAAAATTAGGAGAGTAGAATTCATGGGATATTATTGACTACATCAAACAATCTTCCTCAAGAGCAGAGAGAGAGAGAGAAAAGTAAAGGGCTTTAAACAATTTCACATGTGAAACCCACAGAGTTAATTACATTTTTCACATAATTATTTATATTATGCAGTTTTCTTTCATTTCTAAATAACTTCGACAAACTTTTATTTCCAATACATCATTCTTCTGTAAGTTGCTAATTCAATGTAAAATTGACATAACTTTGCTAGCTTCTCCTTAGGGGACATTGGGACTCTTGCCTGATCTCTGAGTTTCTCCTTTACATGGGGTGCAGTTTCGATCCTCTGGCAGGGCAGACCCGTGTGAAGGATCTGTCAGCAGAGGCAGAGGAGAGCGGCCCCAGGGGTCCCCATCCGGAGGAGCTGGAAGGGGTGTGTTGTGATAACTGTACCCCAGAAGTCTGGGTCGTTTCTTCCCTGTACTCAGGAGCACCACGTTGCACAAAAACAACACAAAAAATTCACAGCTGTTTTAAGACACAGCATTATGTATTATTCTAATACGAGCACCTGCTAATAAACTTCAATATTGGATTCTTATGCTTCAAAGTGTGTGGTGCTAAAAATGGGACAGAGATTACATCGACTTATTGATATAGGACACAGAAATGTTATTTTCATATATAAAAGTTATATCTCTCAATATAAGAGCTTGGTAGCTTTTGTAAAAACAGAAGTGCACAGAATATACAAAATAAATGATATGCTTGGGCTGTCAGGAACATCATCTTTGTGACCCCTTCAAACATGTCTTAAAAATGTTTATGGCCACGCACGGTGGCTCACGCCTGTAATCCCAGCACTTTGGGAGGCTGAGGCGGATCACCTGAGGTCAAGAGTTCGAGACCAGCCTGGCCAACATGTTGAAACCCCATCTCTACTAAAAATACAAAATTAGCTGGGCGTGGTGGCATGCGCCTGTAATCTCAGCTACTTGGGAGGCTGAGGCAGGAGAATTGCTTGAACCCAGGAGGCAGAGGTTGCAATGAGCTGAGATCGTGCCATTGCACTCCAGCCTGGGCAAAAAAGAGCAAAACTCCATCTCAACAAAACAAAAGATGTTTATGATGCAGCAATACTTATTTCAATTCTAAAAACTACTAGTAAATTCTGATATTAGTCTCTATCTTTCAAAGCTCATGGGCTAAAAGTGGGATAGAGAGACTTTCTAGATTGTAGGACAAAGAAGTATTGTTTTTGTTAATAAACTTTTTTTACACTAAGCAAGCACTATAATTTTGTAAAGAAGAAAGTCAGAAATATATAAATAGAAGTAAAAATTTAAAATATTTATTCACCATCATCTCTGTTTTCCTATCCCCAAATCCCATCCTCTGGACACACACACACACACACACACACCACAACACATTCATATAGACACACACACAGACACATGTGCACAGATACACACATGCACACCCTCATATTTATAAACACACATACCCAAGTATTCAGGTGAGAGTCAAAGAGACATAGTAGCAGTCTTGTTCTTTTGCTGCAATTGTAATAAATTATATGGTTTGTGTCAAATGAATATAAGGCTTTCCTGGTTTATTACATAGTTTCTGGGAATTTGGTTGGCATAAATTGTGATCTCTGGGTCTAGCTCATTCTGGGGACTCAAACACTAAATATTTTTAACTTATATAATGTGCAAGGATTGAAACGCATTCATCATTGTCAAGATTTGTCACATGCTGGATTTTAAAGAGCCCAGTCAGAAGCTACTAGACCTCTAATAATTGAAACAGTAAATAAAATTATAATCACTGATAAATTATTTAAAAATTCAAATACAAAAGCTATTGAATATCTACTGAGATTCATCCACTGTGCTTATTACTTAGGACATAAAGCATAAACAGGACACTCTCCTATTTCCAAACTCTCAGCCTAACAAGTGAGACCGATATGTACATGAGAAGCAGCAAATTTAAATGTGCACAGGCCTTGAGCAGGTAATGACAAGATATGAATAGAACACATACAAGGCAGTAGAAAGTGGTGAGGCTTTGTGCTTCACCAACTAGTATATTCTGTTCTAAAGGCAACAAAATATTATAAAATATTCTGAAAAAAGATTTAAAGGTGTTTATGATGCAGCAATACTCATCGTTTCAATTCTAAAAACTGGTGTTTTAGGCCGGATTGAGCCAATGTGTTGGTGACTTACAACACCTGAGGCAGACAATTAAATAGCATATTTGAAAAGCTCTAGGCAGAAATACAGCAGAAATTAATTATTCCTGTGGAAAGTGGAGGTGATCAGGAAGCTACAGACAGGAGGAATATTCCAGCAGTCCCAGGAGGGTGATTGGACATATACCAAGTGGAATGAGGCCGGGCATGGGGAAGAGAATTGCAGGGTCTTTTTCTAACGTGAGACCCTCATTCCTCCTTTATCCAGAGCAGGTTGCTTCTCTCTGAGATATCTGCACATGGGTGTGTGCCTGCACGTGCATGTAGACATACCTCTACATCTGTGTCAATACGGGATACATATAGGGATTGTATTTTAAAATAATTTACTACTCAAGCAAAAGCGCGAAAGTGCCGGCATTTATCAGCATGAATCACGTGGCATCAGCTGACTCAGAGTGCTGGGCGTGCATTGGTGGCGCCATGCTTTGGTGGTGCTGTGATTCCTGACACACAAGTATTCACCAGCTAAGGGCCTCTAGGAATTGTGCTTTACGTTGTCAGATTCACCTCAGGATGGTTTTTTCTTTCCTTAATGGAGTAGCTTCTGCAGAGAGAATCACATCTGGTGCTTCACTCAGTTCTCCCTGGATCCCTTTGGCTTCTGAAGCCTGCCCCAGCTATTTTCCTATCAAGAGTGCCTTCAGGCCACTGCATCAACTTTCTGTCACCAGGAAGGGTCATAGAAAGGCTCGAGGGCCTGGGAGTTGACTCCCTCCCCACAGTGGCTCACTGCCAGTGACTGATGATTCTGGCATGAGAAAGCCCAGTTCTCATCCCAAGGTCTCTTTATGAGACAGCTAATCTAAGACTGGGGCTGTGGCTAAACACATGTAGGTTAGCCCGCTGGAGTTCAAATTCCAACTCCACTGACCACGACGTTAACTGAGAAAGTGAGCTAAATATGCTGTCTGTGAAACAGGGTTGTGGTGAATATTAAATGAAAGAATCTCTGTAACATCCCCCAAGCTCGTGCGTGGGCACAGTGAGGACTCAGTGTACAGCGGTGACCCTATTATCCTGCAAAGGACATGAGGTGGCTTCTCTAGCCTGCTCCCACTTTTGATGTCCGAAGAAAGGAATGTTCCTATAGGGTATCACTCATGGCCTGGGTGGCTTGGCTTACTTTTTCTGGGAAAAAAACAAGCCCAGGTGAGCCAGAATGAGCTAATATGCATTAAAGTTCATGCCTGGTGATGTGGAAGCAAAGTGTGCTACAGGAAGATGGGCAGAGGCCAGCATGGCAGAGAATAGGTGCAGGGGATGGCCAGTGAGAGGTCTGTGTAGAGTGTGTGTGTGTGTCTGTGTGTGTGTGTGCGTGCATGCATGTGATCATGAGAGAGGCATGTTTTTTCCCAGACCAGAAATGAGACGGAGGGAGAGGCATATGCTCCCGGAGCAATCTCTTATGCCTAGGGTGCTTGCTGATTTGCAAATGTCACCTTTCAAGGCTACCAAATGAAGTCTCCTTTAGTTTTGGGAACAAAGGGATTGAAAGAAATTTACAGGTTTTGTTGTGGGATGGGTGGCGGAGAAGAACAAAATGTACCCAGTCATGCAATCCTTCCATGACTAGGGCTTTAGAAATTGAGGGCACGAGATTTTGCAGGAGTGAGACAAAAGCTGGATCCGAGGAGGGACAGGCATGACTGGCTGCAAATAGACTGCCTTTTCTCAAGGAAGCCTGTCTGATGTACGGAGAAGCCGAAGTGAGGTTAGTGGAGGCAAAGATTAAAAATGAAGCTTCACATTTTATGACATTTTGGTGCTCAGGCTGAAAGGGATCAGAAATGATAAATTCTTTGTGACATCTGGGTGTTTGGATCATTCCCTTCTCACCTGCAGCCTCTCTTCACTCACGAGTCAGATGTGGGTTTCTGCACGCAGCCCAGCAAGCTTCATAAACACCCCTTCAGCTGCTGTTGATGTGTAACGATCATGGCCAACCATATCAAGTACTAATGATGCATGTCACAACGAGGCTGTATGTTCAATGCTTTATTCTGTGTTTTTTTTTTGGTCATCTGCACAAATGCCTTAGAATTAGTAAGCTCAAAAATTATTCTCATTTAATTTGTGCATTAACAGGCTCAGAGAGGGCAAGTGATTTGCTTAAAGCCACACAGCTTGAGAATAATAAAGCTAGGATTTGAACTCAAGTTTTAACCTGGTATGTATTGGTAGTGTATTCTGACTTTGGGGCTATATAGTAAAAAATGAATCTTAAGTTACATCAGGCAACCAGCGCAAAATTTCAGCTTCTTAAATTCATGATTTCTTTTTTTTTTGAGACAGAAGAAAAGTCTCAATAAATACAACATTTAATGTGTCAATTATCCATATTGAAATCTCTATGGTAATTACTTCAGAGTGGTAACATTATTTATAATTTCCTAACTCATAGAAAAAATATGTAAGTAAACATTTTCTCATTTGAAATAAGAAAAAACACGCAAGACACAGAAAAACAAAAGCAGAATAAGTTGACAGCCCAAATATATTAAGAATTGCATTACATATAAGGAGACTGAATCTAACGATTAAACAAAAATAAATGCCCCTTTGAATTAAAATGAAATGATATTTATAGGAGATTCACTTAAAACAGAGATAAAGATTGAAAAAGTTATACCATGCAAACAATACCAAAGAAAGATTGTGTGATATTTGACAAAATAATCTTTATAATAAAGCGTGCAACTAGAGTTAAGAAGACTTCATAAAAGTTAAAAATCATTGAGAAGATAGAATTTTTTTTTTTTTTTTTTTTTTGAGACAGAGTCTCTCTGTGTCAACCAGTTTGTAGTGCAGCGGCATGATCTCAGCTCACTGCAACCTCTGCCTCCCAGGCACAAGTGATCCTCCCACCTTAACCTCCCAAGTAGCTAGGACTATAGGCATGTACCACCACGCCTGGCTACTTTTTGTACTAGTTCCTTGATTTCTTATAATTATTGGAGACTTTATCCCTGCTCATTCCCTAGTCCCTTGGTGTCAGTTAGGTTGCTAAGGGCATTGCAGACAGGGCAGGTTAAGAGCAGGGCCCTGGTTTTAATACTGCCTCTACTGCTTCCCAACGCTGCCCCTAGACAAGTAGGTTTACATCTCCGAGCTTCAGTTTTGTCATCTCTAATATGAAGATCATAGCATCTCCCTCCCCAGGCTGCTGTTGGAATTCACGTAGGGACCCACATCTATAAATCAGTTTGCAGAATGTTCCACACATAACAAACGCCCATCAAATATGAATCATCATGACATCTTCTTACTGCTTCCCACAAAGACCATTTCTCACATAGTTTTGTATCACAACAGTTTTAGCTACTATCTGACCCTAGGATAATACTAGTCCATCAGTTTGATAACTGTTACGGCAAAAAAGAATGTACCAGCAATTTATAGAAACAGACATGCAAATGGCCATTAAATACGAAAATATAATGAAACTCACTGATATGGTTTGCCTGTGTCTCCACCTAAATTTCAACTTGAATTGTGTCTTCCTGAATTCCTACGTGTTGTGGGAGGGACCCAGTGGGAGGTAATTGAATCATGGGGTTGGTCTTTCCCATGCTATTCTCATGATAGTGAATAAGTCTCATTGTGTCCGGAACTGGTGGGTTCTTGGTCTCACTGACTTCAAGAATGAAGTTGCAGACCCTCATGGTGTTAGAGTTCTTAAAGGCCGGCGTGTCCGAAGTTTGTTCCTTCTGATGTTCAGATGTGTTCAGAGTTTCTTCCTGCTAGTGGGTTCATGGTCTCGCTGGCTTGGCGAAGCTGCAGACCTTTGCAGTGAGTGTTACAGCTCACAAAGACAGCGAGCAGCAGCAAGATTTATTGCAGAGTAAAAGAACACAGCTACCATGGTGCGGAAGAGAACCCCAACACATTACCATTGCTGGCTCCCGCAGCCTGCTTTTAATCTCTCATCTGGCCCAACCCACATCCTGCTGATTGGTCCATTTTACAGAGAGCCGATTGGTCTGTTTTACTGAGAGCTGATTGGTCCGTTTTGACAGGGTGCTGATTGGTGTGTTTACAATCCCTGAGCTAGACATAAAGGTTCTCCAAGTCCCCACCAGAGTAGCTAGATACAGAGTGTAGATTGGTGCATTCACAAACCCTGAGCTAGACACAGGGTGCTGATTGGTGTGTTTACAAACCTTGAGCTAGATACAGAGTGCTGATTGGTGTATTTACAATCAATAAATGCTAGCCATAAAGGTTCTCCAAGTCCCCACCAGACTCAGGAACCCAGCTGGCCTCACCCAGTGGATCCCGCACCAGGGCCGCAGGTGGAGATGCCTCCCAGTCCCGCGCTGTGCGCCGGCACTCCTCAGCCCTTGGGTGGTCGATGGGACTGGGCGCCGTGGAGCAGGGGGCGGCGCTTGTCGGGGAGGCTCCGGCCGCACAGGAGCCCATGGTGGGAGGGGGGAAGGCTCAGGCATGGCGGGCTGCAGGTCCCGAGTGCTGCCCGGCGGGGAGGCAGCTAAGGCCCGGCGAGAAATTGAGCGCAGCGCCAGTGGGCCAGTACTGCTAGGGAGACCCGGCCTACCCTCCGTAGCTGCTGGCCTCGGTGCTAAGCCTCTCACTGCCCGGGGCCGCCAGCGCCGGCCGGCCGCTCGGAGTGTGGGGCCCGCCAAGCCCACGCCCACCCGGAACTCTCGCTGGTCCGCAGGCGCCGCGCGCAGCCGTGGTTCCCGCCCATGCCTCTCCCTCCACACCTCCTCGCAAGCTGAGGGAGCGGGTTGCGGCCTTGGCCAGTCCAGAAAGGGGCTCCCACAGTGCAGCGGGGGGCTGAAGGGCTCCTCAGGTGCAGCTGGAGTGGGCACCAGGGCCGAGGAGGTGCTGAGAGCGAGTGAGGGCTGCGGGGGCAGCCAGCATTCTGTCACCTCTCATCATGAGATCGGATGGATTTATCAGGTGTTTCCAGTTTTGCTTCTTCCTCATTTTCTGTCTTGTCACCACCAGATAAGAAGTGACTTTCGCCCTCTGCCATGATTGTGAGACCTCCTCAGCCACGTGGAACTGTAAGTCTAATTAAACCTCTTTCTTTTGTAAATTGCCCAGTCTCGGGTATGTCTTTATCAGCAGCGAGAAAATGGACTAATACATTCACTAACAGTTAACGCAAAGCCCATTAAAATCATGAACCATCCAATAATAGCACATCTTGGCCAGGTGTGGGGAATTATGGGTTATTACTGTCTGCTGGTGGAAGTTGAATTGGCATGGTTACAGTGCGGTAACTATTCGGTAGTATCTATTGAATTATTTAATAAGTAAGCCCTCTAGCCTTTCAAGTCAACCTCTTCTAATACCTTGAGAAAAACGCACATGCATGTATAACAGAGAGACCCAGAAACACATCCCATCATTGTTGGCGGGACTGAAAAGTTGGAAATAACCAGTGTCTATCACTGACAGAAGTGGCTGATAAAACTTTATATCTCTGACTGGGCACAGTGCTCACACCTGTAATCCCAGCACTTTGGGAGGCCAAGGCGAGTGGATCACCTGAGGTCAGGAGTTCAAGGCAAGCCTGACCAGCATGGTGAAACTCTGTCTCTACTAAAAATACGAAAATTAGCTGGGTGTGGTGGGGGCGCCTGTAATCCCAGCTACTCAGGGGGCTGAGGCAGGAGAATCACTTGAACCCGGGAGGCGTCAGTTGCAGTGAACCGAGATCGTGCCATTGCACTCCAGCCTTGGTGACAGAGCGAGACTCCATCTCAAAAAAACAAACAAAACAAAACCGTTATCTCTCCATGAAATACTTTGAGGCAGTTGGGAAAAAAAAAAAAAAGCTACAAATACAGATGTTGAAAAAAACTCCTAAGCCATATTTTTGAGTGCTAAAGTACATTATTAAATGACCATGCAGTGTGATATTTTGTAAGGAAGCAAAGACAAAAACATTATATGCTCCAATTCCTATCCGTGGGTAAATATGTTAGCAAAACCTCAGGAGAAGATCTGGAAGGCTGTACATGACATTGATCATGATAGTTACATCAGGTCCCAGGGGAGTGAAGCGGTGACCCGAGGTGCGCGTGTGCTTTCTCTGCAGCATGTTAATTTTTTACTAGGAACGTTTATTACAAACTACCTACATGATTAAGTTATTTTAAGGATATGACAAACATTTTTCTATAACCTGTTTTAATGACATTTCAGCAAAATGACTTTCTCTCTGCACCCTGCCTTATCCCTGTTTGAATTATTTTAATGTGCTTATTCCCAGCAGGGCAGAATCCTTGGTGTCTGTAGTCCTCAGAGCCCCTCGGGCACGCATCAGTCTCATGGTCCCTGTCCTCATAATCTGCGAGGGACCACCCTGGAGGCTTTCTAGTATTCCACACTTAGGGTGTTCACAACCCACGTACAGGTCTCCACATCCACTTTTCTCCTCTTTCACTCTCTATTGTACCTAAGATATACCTCCCTGTACTCTTCAGGCACGTTCAAACCCCCACCCATCTTGCAATTGCTAACAGAAACTCAGCTGCTTTCAAGACAACTTTCCCTGTTCCTAATAACTTCAGGTGAACTTCTGCTGAATTCTGCTGTCGTTCCTTCCTTCTGCTATGTGTCATTATGGAAGCTGTAGGACATGAAGCCGGAAATCCCAGAATCTGAGGTATCTATAGTTGGGTTCAGATACTGTTTCTGTAAATTACTTGTGTGCCCTCAGGTGTGCTATTTAACATCCCTGGTCGTTGGTTTTATGCATCTGTAAAACGAGTTTTAAAACAGTATTTTCCTCAGGTAATTGTGATAATGCTAAAATGCATTAACATTAGAAGGGGCTCTACAAAAAAAAAAAAAAAAAAAAAGAAGGGATGTTGGGAGCAGAGTCTCTGCCATTTACTTTTACATTTCCTATGGCACTGAGCACAAGCTAACTAGGTAAATAGCAGAAGTGTCCTAACAGGTGGGATTCTTTTCATTGCTAGTTCTGTGAAGTAGAAAAAGAATGCTGTATTAACCAAGACTGACAAAGGGTCTTAATTCAGTTTGTCTCTCCTGGTGTGTTACCAATGAGATACATTATCGAGAAAAAGAAAAAAAGAAAGAAAAATAATTCCAATGGTGTGGATTTTCTAGGCCAGGCATTTCTCTGATGCACTGGTATTGGGTGTTTCATTTTGTTTCAAGTTGGAATGAAATAATGACTTTATGCTCTCTCAGAATTGCTCCTGTAGGACCCTTTGGCAAAGTTATTTGTTTTTCCCCATCTGGCTGCCCACAGGGGTCAGACACTTCTCTCCTTTTAAACCTGGGGGCGTAGAGGGTGGGAAGGAGACAGTAGGGGTCACTGTGGTCCTCAAGGGTGGAGAGAGGTGTTGCCTGAGCAGAGAGAGACAGAAGGAAGACAGCTTTATCTCAAGGCTACTTGCACGTAGGCATCCTTTAAAGCACCTTAGGCTCATGGTCCGTAAGACAGAGGGTCAAAATATCTTACTGCATGTTCTCATATGTGGGCACTTAAAAAATTGATCACATAGAGGTAGAGGAGTAGAATGATAGGTACCAGAGACTGGAAAGGGGGTGTGCTGGTGGGAGGGCTGGGGAATGAAGAGAGCTTGGTTAATGGGTAAAATCATACAGTTAGATAGATGTGGGGGTCTGTCCTGCAGACCCTGACCCAGCGACGGATGAATAAAGTACACTGACACACAGATATTCTGCTTTGCCAGTTTGGCTGAGCATCTGGGCCACTTAGTCGCAGGCGTGGCCTTGATCAGTCAGTGATACTTAAATTTATTCAGTAAAGATTAATTGACAAAGGTTGTGAGTAAACACCAGTAGAGCGTAATTGACATTGCTGACTTCCCGAGTAGAAAGCAATTAAGCACCCACCGTAGATGAAAGGTTAGTCTTAGGACCACATGAGTAAACAAGCTAGTTAGGTAAACTACCTTGCTTTGTACCCACTTTAAGCTATTTACTCAAAATAAGGATTAGGTTGCCTTCAGCCATAACCTTATCCTGAGACTTCTGCAAAAATCTTCAGGCCTTCCAAGAAGGTTTGTGGCTTATCATTTTCCCCACCATCCTGAATAGATAGAAGGAATAGTTCTAATGTTTCTTAGCAGAGTAGGTTGACTACAGTAAACAATATATTGGATCTTTGAAAATAGCTAGAAAAGATAACTTTTTGGGGAAGGTTATATATACAAATTTACTTTTTAAGTGCTATTATAATTTACTGGATTAATTTGGATTTTTTATTTTAGATTCAGGAAGTGCATGTGCAGGTTTGTTTCCTGGTTATATTTTCTGATGCTGAGGTTTGGGTCATGAATGATCCCATCACCCAGGTAGTGAATGTGGTAACCAAGAGGTTTTTAACCCTTTCTTCCCTTCCTCCCTCCCACCTCCAGTAGTCCCCAGTGTCTGTTGTTCTCATTTTTATGTCCCTGAGTACCCAATGTTTAGCTCGTACTTATAAGTGAGAACATGGGATATTTGGTTTTCTGTTTCTGCATTAGTTTGCGTAGGATAATAGCCTCCAGCTGCGTCCATGATGCTGAAAAGGGCATGATTTCATCCTTTTTTATGGCTGAGTAGAATTCCATGGTGTATATTCCCCTCTATGAAACATGGTTGCTTTCTGTTTCCCTGTCTGAATATTTTCTTTATCCAGTCCACTGTTGATGGACACCTGGGTCGATTCCATGTCTTTGCTATCGTGAATAGTGTTGCCGTTAACAGGAGAGTACATGTGTCTTTTTGATAGAACAATTTGTTTTCTTTGGGATATATAGTCAGAAATGAGATTGCTGGATGGAATGGTAGTTCTGTTTTCAGTTCTTTGAGAAATCTGTAAACTGCTTTCCACAGTGACTGAGCTAATTTACATTCCCACCAACAGTGTGTAAATGTTGCCTTTTCTCTGCAGCCTCGCCAGCATCTGTTGGTTTTTGACTTTTTATTTATTATTTATTTTTGTTTTGAGACAGAGTCTCATTCTGTCATCCAGGCTGGAGTGCAGTGGCATGATCTCAGCTCACTGCAACCTCTGCCTCCTGGGCTCAAGCTGTTCTCCTACCACAGCCTCCCAGGAATCTGTGATTACAGGTGCCCACCACCACGTCCAGCTAATTTTTGTATTTTTAGTAGAGACAAGGTTTCACCATATTGGCCAGACTGGTCTTGAACTCCTGACCTCAGATGATCCGGCTGCCTCAGCCTCCCGAAATGCTGGGATTACAGGCGTGAGCCACCGTGCCTGGCCTGACTTTTTAATAATAGCCATTCTGACTGGTGTGAGATCGTATCTCACTGTGGTTTTGATTTGCATTTATCTGATGATTAGTGATGTGGAGCATTTTTTCATAGGTTTGTTTGCCACTTGTATACCTAGAAGAGAGGACTTGAAATGTACTCATTGTATAGAAATGATAAACACTTGGGTGTTGGATACCCTGAACACCATGACTTGACTATTACACATTCTATGCATGTAACAAAACCTCACATGGACCCCATAAATATGTAGAAATGCAATGTAGCAAAAACATTTTTTTTTTTTTTGAGACGGAGTCTCGCTCTGTCACCCAGGCTGGACTGCAGTGGTGCGATCTCGGCTCACTGCAAACTCTGCCTCCCGGGTTCACGCCATTCTTCTGCCTCAGCCTCCTGAGCAGCTGGGACTATAGGTGCCCGCCACCACGCCCGGCTAAATTTTTTTTTTTTTGTATGTTTAGTAGAGACGGGTTTCACTGTGTTAGCCAGGATGCTCTCAATCTCCTGACCTCGTGATCCACCCACCTTGGCCTCCCAGAGTGCTGGGATTACAGGCGTGAGCCACTGCACCCAGCCGCAAAATCATTTTTAAAAGAATGTAAATGAAACGTCTATTTCCTAAGCAAGTAAGGTGCTTGGATTATTTTAAAATTATACATTAGTTATATGACCTTGAACAAAAACTTAACTTCTGTTAGATTAATTTTCCCCATCTGCAAAACTAGGACTTGAATTAAGTAATTTCCAAAAGTCTCATAAGATTGAAAATGCTGGAATTACATCAATTGCATACAATTCAGCTAATTTTTAATAACTGCTTCGCATGTATACAGTGCCCTGTGCACTGAAAAATAAAAAAAAAATTAACATCACACACATACGTGAAATCTTACTGCATCTGTGAATCTGTCTAGCTTGGCCAGGACAAGATGTAGAGTGTGTGGCCATTGCACCACATTGATGCGAACCCTGAGAGTGCCATTCCTGGCTCAGCTGCTCCCTTCACACTCACAATGTCAAGACCCCTGTTTCCCTGTCTGGAAGCAAGAGCATGGCATCCCCATTCACTCATCTACTAAGCAGGTATTTGCAGATGGCCTGCTGTGCCCCAGGCTTTGTGCTGAGTATTGGGGATACAATGATAAACAAGACAGGCATGGAGTCTGGCCATCAGGAGTAGAAAGGAGAGTGAAAAAAGGGAAAAGAGATGGTGATTACAGAAGTCTGAATCTTCACCGCCTCCCTCAGGAGTTCTTAGCAGGAATGCGGGCGGTGAGGGGATCTATCTCACCTGGCCAGCTCCAGAGTGGATGTTGCTCTTCTGCCCCCGGACTGACTCTTGTCCTCCTTTCTATGTCTCCTCTTCGTTTACCTTGCTTCTTCTTAGTGTCCTGGTGATCAGCTGATGCTCTGAAGGAAAGAGTCTGAGAAAGAGAGAACAGCCTCCACTGATGGGAGCCAGGATGGCAGGGATGGTGGCTGTGGGAATTAATGTAGCCATCGAGAGGGAGATGGGGACAGGGAAAGAGGAGGAGAGACTTGGAGAGGAGGTACAGGAAGCATAGTGAGAAGGGAGGAGGGTGAGACTGCAGCCACCCATGTCAATGGGACAGTTTGCAAAGAGAGAGAGAGAGAAAAGAGCCAAGCCGGGTGGAATTAGAGGTGGAGGGGCTTCAGGGAGCTCCAAGAGGGATAGGACTAGAGAGGTGAGGACGAGAAGAATATGCTAATGTTGAGCCATGGGCAATGACCTGAGAAGGGGAAAGCAAAAGTGTTTCACAGAGAGGAACATGAGTAGCCGAGAAGAATGTGCAGCAGGGAGAACCATTAACTTTGATGGGGACCTTAGCATCAAGTCTACCAAAGTTTTCAGATTGTGAGGTTGTTGTTAGGTAAAGTGGATATGCTTTGTCTCTGGATGGAATGTGAGAGTGAAGTAAATAATAGGTCTAGGATGATTCCAGGTAACTGAGTCAGTATCCCCACAGCCTGTCCACCCAACAGCTTTCTGTAGTATTAAACATTCAATAGAACTTCATCAGTCACTTCAGAAGAGGGGGAAAAAAGAGTTGGGAATTATAATACCCATTTAAGAATTCTGATGTTATCTTCTAGAATTTTTATAGTTTCAGGTCTTAGATTTAAGTCCTTGATCCATCTTTAGTTAATTTTTGTATAAGATGAGAGATGAGGATCCAGTTTCATTCTCCTACATGTGGCTAGTCAATTATCCCAGCACCATTTGTGGAATAGGGTGTCATTTCCCTGCTTTATGTTTTTGTTTGCTTTGTTGACGGTCAATTGGATGTAAGTATTTAGCTTTATTTCTAGGTTCTCTATTCTGTTCCATTAGTCTATGTGCCTATTTTTATATCAGTACCATGCTGTTTTGGTAACTATGGCCTTATAGTATAGTTTGAAGTCAGGTAATGTGATGCCGCCATATTGGTTCTTTGAAGTCAGGTAATGTGATGCCTCTAGATTTGTTCTTTTTGCTTGGTCTTGCTTTGGCTATTTGGGCTCTTTTTTGGTTCCATAGGAATTTTGGGATTCATTTTCTAGTTCTGTGAAGAATGAGGGTGGTATTTTGATGGGATTTGCATTGAATTTGTAGATTGCTTTAGACAGTATGGTCATTTTCACAATATTGAGTCTACCCATCCATGAGCATGGGATGTGTTTCCATTTGTTTGTATTGTCTGTGATTTGTTTCAGCAGTGTTTTGTAGTTTTCCTTGTAGAGGTCTTTCACCTCCTTGGAAAAACCCTGCTAGACGTTGGCTTAGGCAAAGACTTCATGACCAAGAACCCAAAAGCAAATGCAACAAAAACAATGATAAATAGGTGGGACTTAATTAAGCCAAAAACTTTCTGCACAGAAAAAAAAATCAGCAGAGTAAACAGACAACCCACAGAGTGGGAGAAAATCTTCACAATCTATACATCTGACAAAGGACTAATATCCAGAATCTACAAGGAAATCAAACAAATTAGCAAGAAAAGAAACAATCTCATCAAAAAATGGGCTAAGGACATGAATAGACAATTCTCAAAAGAATATATACAAATGGCCAGTGAACGTATGAAAAATGCCAGCATCACTAATGATTAGGGAAATACAAATCAAAACCATGATGCTATACCACCTTACTCATGCAAGAATGGCCATAATCAAAAAAATAATAAAATGACAGATGTCGGTGGGGATATGGTAAAAAGGGAACACTTTTACACTGCTGGTGGGAACGTAAACCAGTACAACCACTGCAGAAAACAGTGTGGAGATTTCTTAAAGAACTAAAAGTAGAACTACCTTTTGATCCAGCAGTCCCACTACCGGGCATCTACCCACAGGGAAGGAAGTCATTATACAAAAAAGATACTTGCACATGCATGTTTATAGCAGCACAGTTAGCAATTGCAAAACTGTGGAACCATCCCAAATGCCCATCAATCAGTGAGTGGATAAAGAAATTGTGATATATATACACCACAGAATACTATTCAGCTGTAAAAAGGAACAAAATAATGGCATTCACAGCAACCTAGATGAAATTGGAGACCATTATTCTATGTGAAGTAACTCAGGAATGGAAAACCAAACATCATATGTTCTCACTCGTAAGTGGGAGCTAATCTATAAGGATGCAAAGGCATAAGAATGACACAATGGACTTTGGGGACTTGGGGGAAAGGGTGGAAGGGGGGATGAAGTATAAAAGACTACAAATTGGGTACAGTGTGTACTGCTTGGGTGATGGGTGCACCAAAATCTCACAAATCACCACTGAAGAACTTACTCATTTCACCAAATACCACCCATTCCCTGAAAATCTATGGGAATAGGAAATTAAAAAAAGAATTCTACCTGTTTTTCATTCAACTAGAAGAAATTGAGGTTTATAACAGTAAATGAGAAGCTGAAAAGTTAATGTTAAATGCAGTTAACCAGACCCCCTATTTTCATAATATTTCACAGCTCGAATATATTTGCTCTTTGAAATGTTCTCTGCTTGTTCTCAATAATAGTTTCAACTCTGAAGAACTAGGGGATTTCTTCCCAAAATCTGAAAAACAGGAGTTTTTAAGAAATAAAAAACATTTCAAAACTGTGGCTTGCAAACCTATTTGTAATATTAGATATTATGTAATAAAATTCCAACTTCTGCATGAAAATGATGCAGAACACTCAGTAGTGAAATAGATGCATATTTAGACCTGTTTGATTCAATAGCATTTCAGTAAAGACTTTCTATGGGAAGAATATCTCCTCAAGTTTTACTCTATAAGTTGTCTCCACTTCATTACAAACCTTTAAAATTACATCAGTTCTTGTACTATTAAAACAAAATATGAAAAATAAGTTATTTTATGAACAGCATTTTAAACTAATCCATTTAAACTAAACGTGACCTGTTTGCAACTAAGGTGGCAAAATAGGATTTTACAGATTTATCTGTGAAAGAGTGGAACAGATTTAAATAAACACTTAACTCCATAACTCTAAAAGTAACTAGAAAGTGACAGAAACATAACGACACTAAGAAGGGGGATGAAAAGAGCTTTGCTCATTCTAATGACACAGTAAGCTCAAAAACAAACTATGTGGGACAGTGAAACTACTCTGTGTGATACTACAGTTGTGGATGCATGTCAGTATGCGTTTGTGCAAACCCAGAGAACTTACACCAAGAGTGAACTCTAACATGTACTGCAACTTTGGGTGATAATGATGCGTCAATGTGCGATCATCCATTGTAACAAATGGACCACTCTGGTGGCTGATGTTGATATGGGGGAGGCTGATGTATGTGTCAGGGTGGAGCATATATGGGAAATCTCAGTACCTTCCTCTCAATTTTGCAGTAAACTTAAAACTACTCTAAACATAACATAAAATCTACTAAAAAAGAATAGCAAATGAAAGATGAAGAGAAGGGAAAAGAAGAGAAAAGAAAAAAGAAAAGAGAAAAGAAAAGGAATTAGGATTCTCTGATAAAATATTACTGTGTATTCCAGAGTCAGCTAATGGATAGTTTTCAGATTGAATTTTTTCTACAGTGAGTTTTTTCTTATGGTGCTCAGTGTTTAAACTTATATTTAATTGGTTACCCCAAAGAAATACTGTGTGGTGCTCTAATGGTGGATACATGTCAGTATATATTTGTGCAAACTCTTACGACTTCCACATGAACATCTCTATTTCAGTCCTCACCCCTGCCCCTTGGCCCACGTTCTTACGGGGCAAGATCAGTGGGAGCAGAGTCTCAACCTTCCTCCCCTACAGGGGCTCCCAGTTCTCCACAGGCCTAAATAGTTTTCCTGATTCTTCACTGTATTAGTCTATTCTCATGTTGCTAGTAAAGACCTGCCCAAGACTGGGTAATTATAAAGGAAAGCGGTTTAATGGACTCACAGTCCCACATAGCTGGGGAGGCCTCACAAGCATGGCAGAAGGCCAAGGAGGAGCAGTCACATCTTACATGGTTGCAGGCAAGAGAGAGCTTGTACAGGGGAACTCCCATTTATAAAACCATCAGATCTCAAGAGACTTAGTCATTATCAGGAGAATGGCATGGGAAAACCCACCCCCATGATTCAGTTACCTCCCACTGGGTCCCTCCCATGACACGTGGGGATTATGGGATCTACAATTCAAGATGAGATTTGGGTGGGGACACAAAGCCTAACCATATCATTCGCCTTGCTCACTTCATCAGGCATTGGAGTGGCCCCTCTTAAACGGATTTTAAGTTACTTGTGCTAGTGTTGGCTTTGCCCAGTTGATGCAGAATTTGCTTGCAAAGAAAATGAAAGCTTGGTTGAATTTACAACAAAAAAAATCTACAGTGTGTACTTTAATACCTGCTAAAATAGAGTGGTAACAGAGTCAGAGGAGAAGAATACTATCAACTTACAAGTGGAATAAGAGCCACAGGATATTTCCCTTCAGGGAAAGCCAATGATCCTATGGCAGGATGGAGGACCGGAGCCTGGCCGTGGTGTTGGAGGGATAGAAATTACTAAACCATCAGGAAAGATGCATTTTCTAAAAGGACTAGGACTTTTTTTTTTTTTTTTTTTTTTTTTTTTTACCACCAGGAGTCTTTTGAGAAATGGTCTCACCCCTAAAGGGACTGATATTTACACAAAGGGCTATTTTAAAACATAAATATAAAATCATCAGGCTGATGGGCCAGTTTATTCAGCAGAGTTTATCCTATATAGGAGATATTTGTTAGACTTTGTGGCCACACAATTTGTTTTTGCTTTTTTTATTGAGTGAAATTTACATAACATAAAATTAATCATTTAAAGCATACAATTCAGTGGCATGAAGGACATTTACAGTGTTATGCAATCATCACCTCTATCTAGTCGTAGAGTATTTTTATTATCCCCAAGGGAAACCTCCTGCCCTTTTAGAAGTCACTATTTCCTCTCATGTCCTGACAATCACTGATTTACTTTCTATGTATTTGCCTAATGTCAGCTTTTCATATAAACAATATCATACAATAGATGGCCTTTTGTGATGGCTTCTTTCACTGAGCAGTGTTTTCAAGGTTCGTCCCCATTGTGAAATGTAGCATGCTTCATTCCTTTTTGTGGCTAAATAATATTCCGTTTTATGGATATGCCACTTTTCTGTACCCACTCACCAATTGATGGATATTTGTGTTTTTTCCTTTTTTAAAAAATTGTGAATCATGCTGCTATGCACATGCAAGTTCACTTCTTCTTGAACATCTGTTTTTATTTTTGGGGTGTGTACCTAGGAGTAAAATTGATGGGTCATATGATAATTCTGTGTTTAACATCCAATATATGTTAATGTGGTTGTTAAGTTTGGAAAATTTCCTACTTCATGGACACTTTTGTTCTTCAAGGTATTGTCAGAAAAAGATTCCAGATTTTACTCTTAAGACAACCCATGGAAGTCATTGATAGGGAAGATGGTGATATGAAGTGGGATGTGCTAATTGGAATCCATTTGGCAGGGGTGGGGGTGAGAGACCCCTGACTTGCAGGGGCTGCAGCAGCAGCAGATGTACTTGGGTGAGCGTCCTGTGCTCTACGGTGGCAGTAGGAACCACCATACCAGTGCTAATGCTGGCAATAGGAGTGTCTGCCTTGCAACAGCTTGGATGTAATTTGGGCATTTTTCAGCTGTGGATCTCTGCCCCTGTTTCCTTAGCCTTTTGTAGGGTCTATAGTGAATTCATTTGTTTTTAAACACATTATCATTTAGTGCCAAACACATGATGCCAGGCACTATTCTAGATAAAATAGCCCATGATAGTGAATGCACAAATCAATACCTACCGCCTTGTAAGTTGCATTCTAGTGTGTGTGTGGCAGAGGCAGACAATAAACAAAAACACATATGAAATATGTAGTACATCATTTTTATTCCTGAGTAGTTGCCATCTACTCGTGATCTCGTGAGATCTCATGAGACTTATTCACTATCATGAGAACAGCATGGGAAAGGCCTGCCCCCATGGGGGGCAATTACCTCCAGTGGGAGGGAATTGAATAAATAAATAAGTAAATAAACTGAATAAATAAATAAACTGAATAAATAAATAAATAAACTGAATAAATAAATAAATTGAATAAATAAATGCATGAACTTTTTTTTAAACATTTACCAGTTGAAGAGCATTTGGTTTGTTTCCAGTTTGGGGTGGTTATAAAGAAATATCCACACAACCATTCATGCACAGGTTTTTGCATGAACATAAGTTTTTATTGCATTTGAATAAATACTAAAAAGTGGAATTGCTTGTTCACGTGGTAAGTGCATGTTTAACATTGTAAGAAATTTTGGGGCATTTTTCTAAAGTGGCTCTTTCAATTGCTGTTCCCACAGGTATTGTATAAGTGTTCTAGCTGCTCTGTTTCTTCTATTCTTGGTAATGTGAGTTGTTTTAATGTGGTATTTCATTGTAGTTTTAATCAGCATTTCAATAATGGCTAGTTATGTTGAACACATTTTCCTGTGTTTACCATACATCAAAGGAATGAATGACGAATAACATATAACAATATACATATATCTGAAATTCATTATAATAAGTAAAAGCAGGCTCTGCACCATATGTTTTCATTTCTATGGCCTTCTGGAGGGGGCATAATTATAGAAGAGAAGATTTGACCCCTGTGTAAGGCCTGGGGCTCTGGAGAGTGAATGACTCCCCCAGATGCAGCAGACAAAGAAGTGTGCAGTATTTCTTAGGGTAATGTGATGATTCTGTGTTTTGAGTGTAGCGGTAATTACATAACTATGTGCATCTGTCAAAACTGAGAAATGCACGCTAAAAAGGATAGATTTTATTGCATATACATTATACCTCAATAAAAAAGATATTTTTTTGAGTGGTTAAGGATAGAAATAGATAAAACATCACAAGCGTATAGTCTTATCAGCTGGTTAACATCCTTACTGACAGAGTGGCATTTGAGTCAGGGTGAGGATGTTGTCAAAGAGAAATTTAGGTATGTTGCCCCATTTGAAATAAATGTCTTATTTTTAAATGGGCTAAAGTATATGTGCTTCTCCCCCAATCAAGAACTTCTACTAGCACCTGTCTCAATGAGAAAGGAGAAGTGCAGACAACTTCCTGCCTTTGAAATGTCAGGTGTAAAGGAGAAAAAAAAAAAACCTATGATGTGATAATACAATGGAATGGATTTAATATTGAAATAAGCATATAATGGCAGACACAGATGAAATGGGCTCTTTTTAAATAAGTCAACTTTCAATACATGTTATTAATGTGTTTTACAATATTTATCTCTTCCTTATAATAGTTAACATTTTAAATCCCATTTTACAGCAGGAAGCTGAGGTACAGAGAGTTTAAATAAATCACCCAAGACTAAACAGCTAATGTCAGAGCTGGAATTACAACTAAGCTAGTCTGCCTACAAAACCCGTACTTTTAAGACATAAATCTATTCCCTTTACATTTTGCCTGAAATTAAATATTCAAGTAGCCATCTTGAATCATACATTAAAATAAGATTGGTGATATGACTAAGATCATATGCCTTAGCTACGTTAATGAAGTCAGAGTTGGTTGTTGTCTTCTGCTGGAGTCCACATCATGTATGCATTTCCACCCACCGAAGAAAGCCATAAGCTCTTCAGGGATTTTGCAACGTTATTCCGTGGTGAATTTTCTTATCAACATAAACATTTTCTCACCCGAGTAGCTGTTTATTGTGATATTTGGTGTTAAATCATGGACAACTTTTATAAATAAGAGCGAATTTAAAAAATAATAAAAGGTAGTTTATCTAAAATGAACCTCTATAAACCAACATTGCTGTATATTTTCATGTGCAACAGTGTAATTTAACTCATCAGTTGATTGATTGTCTACAGTGCTTCCCACTGTGCTGGATAAAGATGAAATATGATCATGTAGAATGTAGGAGTTGGTTGTGCTTCCTGGATTGGTGGGTTTCTTGTTTTCATTAAGTTGGAAGAGCATTTGGCCATTATTTTTTCAAATATTTACTTTTCCTCTCTCTTCTCATACTAAGCTGCTTTAAGTTGTTCCACACCTCACTAACCTTCTTTCCATTTTGGGTGGGTAGGGGGAGGGATTCTTTTTCTCTCAATGTTCCATTTTGGGTATTTTATGTTGTTATGCATGAAAATTCAGTTATATTTTCTTTTGCAATGTCTAATCACTATTAACCCCTTCCAGCATGTGTGTGTGTGTGTGTGTGTGTGTTTGTGTGTATATGTCTGTGTGTGTATGTATGTGCGTGTGTGTGTGTGTGTGTGTATTTTATCTCAGTATCTCAGGCACTTGGAATTTCCATCTTGGAAAGTCCAATTTGTCTTTTTAAATATCTTTCATGTCTCTGTTTAACTTTTGAACATATAGGTTTATAATATCTGTTTTAATGCTCTTCTTTGCTAATCCTAACTCTGTGTCAGTTGAAGCCTGTGTTGACTGATTATTTTCCTCATGATGAATGGTGAGTTTCTGTCATGTTTTCATGCCTAATAGTCTTTGTTTGAATGCCAGCTGTTAAACATTTTGCCTTGCTTGTGTGCTATTTTTATATTCTGGCACATTTTGAATATTGTTCTGGGATTCAATTAAGTTTTTTGGAAAAAATTTGATTCCTTTGGTTCTTGCCTTTATGGTTTTTCAGGTGGGACCAGAGCAATACTCAGTGATATGGTTTGGCTGTGTTCCCACTCAAATCTCATCTTGAATTCCCACGGGTTGTGGGGAGGGATGAGGTAGGAGGTAATTGAATCATGGAGGTGGGTCTTTCCCATGCTGTTCTCGTGATAGTGAGTAAGTCTCATGAGATCTGACAGTATTATAAGGGGGAGTTTCCCTGCCCAATCTCCCTCTTTGCCTGCTGCCTCCATGTAAGACATGACTTGCTCCTCCTTGCCTTCTGCCATGATTGTGAGGCTTCCACAGCCACATGGAACTGTAAGTCCAATTAGACCTCTTTCATTTGTAAATTGCCCAGCCTCAGGTATGTCTTTATCAGCAGTGTGAAAACGGATTAATACAGTAAATTGGTACCGGGAGTGGGGCACTGCTGAAAAGATACCTGAAAATGTGGAAGCGACTTTAGAACTGGGCCTAAGAGGCAGAGGTTGGAACAATTTGGAGGGCTCAGAAGAAGACAGAAAAATGTAGGAAAGTATGAAACTCCCTAGAGAATGGCTTTAACCTAAAGCCTGATAGAGATATGGACAATAAAGTCCAGGCTGAGGTGGTCTCAGATGAAGACAAGAAACTTGCTGGGAAGTGGAGCAAAGGTGACTCTGGTTATGTTTTAGCTAAGAGACTGGTGGCATTTTGCCCTCACCCTAGAGATTTATGGAACTTTGAACTTGAGAGAGATGATTTAGGGTTTCTGGCCGAAGAAATATCTAAGCAACAAAGCATTCAAGAGGTGACTTGGGTGCTGTTAAAGGCATTCAGTTTTATAAGGGAAGCAGAGCATAAAATTTGGAATATTTGCAGACTGACAATGTGATAGAAAAGAAAACCCCCCCATTTTCGGAGGAGAAATTAAAGGCGGCTGCAGAAATTTGCATTAATAATGAGGAGCCAAATAATAATCCCCAAGACAACGGCGAAAATGTCTCCAGGGCATGTCAGAGGTCTTCACAGCAGCCCCTCCCATCACAGGCCCAGAGGCCTAGGAGAAAATGGTTTTGTGGGCCCAGGTCCTCATGCAGTGTGAAGCATAGGGACTTGGTGTCCTGCATTCCAGCCGCTCCAGCTGTGGCTGACAGGGGCTAATGTAGAGCTTGAGCTGTGGCTTCAGAGGGTGCAAGCCCCAAGCATTGGCAGCTTCCACATGGAGTTGAGCCTGTGAGTGCACAGAAGTCAAGAAATGGGGTTTGGGAACCTCTGCCTAGATTTCAGAGGATGTATGGAAATGCCTGAATGTACAGGAAGAAGTTTGCTGTAGGGGCAGGGCACTCATGGAGAACCTCTGCTAGGACAGTGCAGAAGGGAAATGTGGGGTCAGAGTCCCCACACAGATTCTCTACTGGGACATTGCCTAGTGGAGTTGTGAGAAGAGGACCACCATCCTCCAGGCCCCAGAATGGTAGATCCACCAACAACCTGTACTGTTTGCCTGGAAAAGCTGCAGACACTCAACGCCAGCCCATGAAAGCAGCCAGGAGGGAAGCTATACCCTGCCAAGCCACAGGGGCAGAACTTCCTGACTATGGGAACCTACCTCTTGCGTCAGCATGACCTGGATGTGAGATAGGGAGTCAAAGGTCATTTTTGAGCCTTAAGATTTGACTGCCCCACTGGATTTTAGACTTGCATGGGGCTGTAGCCCCTTTGTTTTGGCCATTTGGAATGGCTATGTTTATCCAATGCCTGTACCCCCACTGTGTCTAAAAAGTAACTAATTTGCTTTTGATTTTACAGGCTATTAGGCAGAAGGGACTTACCTTATCTCAGATGAAACTTTGGACTGTGGACTTTTGAGTTAATGCTGAAATGAGTTAAGACCTGGGGCACTGTTGGGAAGCCATGATTGGTTTTGAAATGTGAGGGCATGAGATTTGGGAGGGGCTGGGGCAGAATGATATGATTTGGCTGTGTCCCCACCCAAATCTCATCTTGAATTCTCATGTGTTGTGGGAGGGACCTGGTGGGAGGTAACTGAATCATGGAGGCAGGTCTTTACCATGCTGTTCTGATGACAGTGAATAAGTCTCATGAGATCTGACAGTATTATAAGGGGTAGTATCCCTGCCCAATCTCTCTCTTTGCCTGCTGCCATCCATGTAAGATGTGACTTGCTCCTCCTGCCTTTCGCCATGTTTGTGAGGCTTCCCCAGCCAAGTGGAACTGTAAATGCCCAGTAAATTGCCAGCAGCATGGAAATGGACTAATACACTCAGTCTAGAGCTAATTCTTTCCTACTATGGAGGGAAGACCTTCTGGAGCACTCTACTCAATGCCCCATGGATTATGAAGTTTTCTGGTCTGAGTGTTGGGAACAGGTACTATTTTCACCCTTGAGTGAACACCAGGCACTGCTCCCCCTCATCCTTTTGAATGGTTCTTTCTCCAGGTACAGGAAGGTTCTCCACACACGTGCAGACCAGCAATCCACTCAACATTCCAGGAGGCCCTTTCCAGATCTTCAGGGTCCTCTCCTTGCTTTGTACCCTTTCCCATCAGCTCCAGATTCCTCATGCTTCCTCAGCCACCAGCTCTGTCTCTTCAGCTCAGAGACTCTTCCAGATTCTACTTCAGTTTCCTGTCACATGGTGCAAACTGGGGACACTCTAAGGGCAGCAAGCTGGGGCAATTGCAGGGCTCATATGTTTGTTTCCATATCTCAGGGATCATTGTTTATTACCTGATGCCCAGTGTCTTTCCAGCTGTTGTTTCATAATTTTTAAATGGTAGATCCCTCTTAGTTCATCTTGGCCAGAAGCAGAACTTCTTCATTTATTTTTAAATGGTGCTGAAATGGCAAATACTCACTGAGACTAGCAGTTCTTCTTATGCGTGTTTCTTTCTTATCGTACTTTATTACCTTTTGGTAGCTAACTCATATTTGCCATTGTTTTTTCAACCTTGTCTTCTAATTATGATGTGCCGATTTTAATGAATATATGCATTCAGTATTAACCCCATGTGTTTTTATTTTTATTTTTTTCAATCAGACACTCAAACATTTATTAAATATCTGCTCCAGGACAGCCACTGTGCTAATGATAAACTTTTTTAGTGGATAAAATATTGTATAATACAGCACTCTTTCCTTCCTGGATCATGCAATGTATTTGTGAAATAAATAAGTATAAAATGAGAGTAGGAAGTAGAGAAGATAAAGGAACATTTTTAAAAACACCCTCATTTATTAAAATCAATATTTGAGATAGTGTCTAAACTTACTTGAAATAAAATTCAATCTATACAAAAATAAAGAATTTTAATTCTCTATCTCAAGATCCTAGAAGCATCTCTAATTTCACAATTCAAGGCCTATGGAAGACAATTTGGATTGAGCACACCAGAATTTATTTTTTCTTTCCTCTTGTCTTCTATTATAGAGGTTGAAAAGCCAGAAACGTAAACAACATAAACAAAAACAAAATGCTTCACAGGTTTTCTTGTAACTGTGAGTCACCATATGATTCAATTTGAGCCAGTGACCCCCAGTGACAGCAAAGTGGAAATACTTAGAACAGATATCTGTGCTCTCTGTCCCCTGCAAAACAACAACAACAACAACAAAACTGAAAAACCTTTTTGAGTAAAGTGTTTTTTTTTGTTTTTGTTTTGTTTTTTTTTAAATATACCACCCTTTTTCTTTCTTTGGATGTAGCTGTGATGCCTGGAGAGAGGTGCCATTTTGTGGCCATGAGGGCAAAACATCACATGCTGATATTGATTGAGGCTAAAGAGAGCTGAATACTGGCCTCTTGATGGCGACATTGAGCCACATCAACAGCCAGAAACGCCTCATCTGATGAGAAGACGTAACTCCTCCACATATTTATGTCGCTGATGTAGAGATTGATGTTATTTTCAACCAAACACAATACCTCATACTATTATGTATTCACTTACAAACTATTTTCTTTGTCTTAACTCTCAGTAAAGCAACTCTTAAAACTCACACCTTTTTTTTTCCCTACATACTTTTCACATCTTTAAGGAAAGGATTCTACTTCCTACTGGTAAAAATAGAGGCAGTGGGGTATAATGGGAAAACAATAGGTTTTAGAGTCTGATAAATGCAGGTGACTCCTGGATCAGTGACTTTTAGTTGAAGCAGAGCTTATTCTCGGTTTCCTTGGAGCATCTGTCAACCTCGTGTAGGTTACTTCGTTTCTCTTCTGATTTCTGTCTCTGAAATCACATTCGTTACGGAAATCAAGAATAATTAAAAAGCCTAGTTCACAAAACATGCAATTGTGGTCTTCTAGTCCTCAGAAATCACATAAGAGAATCTTCATACCATGTGATTCTCTTACATGATTCTGCTCAGGTGAGATGAGCATAAAGGTGAAGGAAACACATTTCCAGGCAGACTCTGTGTCTATCGTCCATTGCTGGGGCTCTTTGTTCTTGTTCTTGGAGCATTTACTGGAAATTAGAGGAAGGAAGATTCTTAGGTGGAAGCCAGTAACACTCTACAGCTGCATGTGAAACTCTGGTATGTGGATACTGGTCTCAGAGATGGTCTATGATTAAGAAGTTAAGAAAACAACCATGCAAATTTCACTCATCTGAGCCCCAGCAAAATTATGGCTTTGCAAAATAGCATTAAACTGTCATAGCCCAATCGTCCCCATGATTATGTAAAATACTTGAGCTATGTTTGTCCAAACCAGTAAGATAAACTTCTTATGTAAAAAATGTATTGATTAATGAAAGATGAGCATTTTTAATTCAGCTGTCTTTGCCCATCTACATCCCAGTAACTTTTATTTCTCTTATTCATACAAAGCTTTTTGAAATTTTAGTTTTTCAAATATAATTATGATTTTGTGCAGTCATAGACAGTTATTGAAGAGAGGTGCTGTTCGTGTTTTTTCCAGTTATGATTTTCAAAAGGCGTTTCATTAAAATGCGTTTTGCCCCAGGGTTCACCCAGTGACTTGAATCTTTGACGACAGAATAATGTGCCACTTGCTCATAGCATAGTTTTTGGGTTTTTTTGTTTTTTGTTTGTTTGTTTGTTTTGAGACGGAGTCTCGCTTTGTCGCCCAGGCTGGAGTGTAGTGGAGCGATCTTGGCTCACTGCAAACTCCGCCTCCCGGGTTCACGCCATTCTCCTGCCTCAGCCTCCCTAGTAGCTGGGACTACAGGCACCCGCTACTACGCCCGGCTAATTTTTTGTATTTTTGGTAGAGACGGGGTTTCACCATGTTGGCCAGGATGGTCTCGATCTTTTGAACTCGTGATCAACCCGCCTCGGCCTCCGTAAGTGCTGGGATTACAGGCGTGAGCCACCGCGCCCGGCCAGCATAGTTTTTTAAACTCCTTGTACATAGTATCAATTACTGTTTCTGGAAAACATCATGGTTTTCCCAGGAATGAGAACTGGAGATCAGGGTGGTATAAATGCAGAAGCAACTTCAGCACAGAAAGTGCACATAGTTCTTTTTAAGAGCTCTTTAAACCTTCTGATTTATATTGAGAAAAATAATGAAACCCTCGGCATCCCAGCAATGGCTTGGGTAAAAGAAAATGGCTCCTGAAGAACTCTTTTTTGAGGTCTTTTGTTGAAACTTCAGTCATTTGGCCTGATGCAATGCACCGAAACAGCCATCTTCACCAGCTTCTCCTCGTGAACATGGCAGGAGGAAGTACTGGGAAGCCCCTGGGTAGAGGGCACTGTGAGTTATGAAACAAACATTGTTTACAATGAATAGAAGTCCTTGTGGAGGCTGGTGGTTTATCTGTGGCATCTTACAATGTACACCGCATACACTTAAATGGAGTGAGGGAACCGTAACATAACATTCAATTTCCCTCTAGTTAAAAAATCACTTGCAATAAATTCTTTCTATAGGCTGTCTCTGACTTTATATTCCCAGTACAACATTTTATGCAAAAAGCTCAGCAAAGAGGTTGCGCTCTTGAGCACTCTTTTCCATCGTTCACATTTGAAGTTTTCTCCGAAGTATTATTACGTCCCTGTAACTAGCAGCCCCTGGTGAGTAGAAAGTGACGACGGGCACTGCAAGATGCAGGATGGTATTGTCTTCTCTGTGTAAAGAGAATCGTGGAGAAAACACACACTTGTATTGCTTTTTGGAAATGAGTGGGCTGGGTTTGCAAGGGACTTATCTGTGAGCTACAGGGGGAAAGTCACAACAGTTGAGTTGTGTTGCTTCCTGCCTTGTAAGTGAAGTCAGATAACTTCTGCAATATTGGAGTTACAGAACAAACTCAGGGAGGTCACAGGCTGCCAGTTAATGATCACAATGTTGAAGGTTAAGCCAGTTTCTCATGGAGCATGCATTATTTCGTAAGGGATCAAATGTATTTTTTAATAGAAGGCATCTTCACAAACACGGTGAGCATTCATAGTCTCAATATTATAAGGCAGTGATCCTGCAGCTATTAAAACAAACCTTTTCATATCCAGGAAACCTCTTTGCCCTTCTCCATAAATGATATACATTAATCTCAATTTTATGATGTATATGTATGATATATACATCAGGTCAAGATTCAACTTAAGTGTCACGGTAGCTGGTATATAAATATAAATATTCACTAGCATACTCCTTATCTCTGTACCATGATGGGAAGTATTCTCCACGCCAAGCACTTGAGTCCACAGGTCCCTTAATAAAACGATTAACTGAAACTTCTTGCTGTTGGCTTCAGCGCTACTTTCTAGCCAACACCGAATTTAAGGAAATGGAGCAAGGTTTGTAATTTTCAGTTTTCCCAAAACTCTTTTAAAGTATCACCGAACAATATTTTATAGATTTATCTCTCTGAAAATGTCACTTTCATTTTTGCATGATGCCTGAGATTTCTCCCCTCATTGAACAGATGCCTCTGTCTTCATATTAGAGCGTTGAAAACATAGATGTGTGTGTCACAAAAACCCTTGTCCCAACCAGTCTCCACCATGTGGCCCTGGTCAGTCATTAAACATCTTTAACACCTATTTTCCCATCAATAAAATTATAGTAATAACTACCCGGTAGGGTGAGAAGATTAAATAAGGAGACATGTGAAAATTCTTAGCGGAAGGCCTGGTAATTGGTCGTGTTTAATATATGCGAGTTGTGTATGGAAGTTTTTGTCTTATCCTCACATTCCACAGAAAACACTTGTTGGGTCAAGTGCAGTGGCACTCGCCTATAATACCAAGGTTTTGGGAGGCTGAGGCAAGAGGATTGCTTGAGGCCAGGAGTTCGAGACCAGCCTGGGCAACATAGGGAGAGGCTGTCTCTACAAAAAATAAGAAAATAAAGAAAATCAGCTGGGTGTTGCAGCTGCACCTGGAATTCTAGCTATTTAGGGGCTGAGGCAGAATTGCCTGAGCCCAGGTGTCTGAGGCTGCAGTGAGCTTATCCTGCTGCTGCACTCCAGCCTAAGTGACAGGATGGCATCCTGTATTTTCAAATAAAATAAAGAAAATACTTGACCAAGTTGAACAACCTGAATGACCTGAAATACAGGTGCCTTGACCTTCTCAGACACGTGGGTTGAACGTAAGACAGAAAGGGGCTGCTTTTTGACAACCAAAAATAGATTAAATGTGACTATTTAGATATAGATTTTTTAAAAACACTATTTCCTCTTTTATTGTGGCAAGAACACTTAAAATGAGATCTACCCTCTTAATAGATTTTAGGTGTAAAATATAGCGTCATTATCTATAGGCACGATGCTGTGTATCAGAGCCTGGGATGGATTCTTCCCACAGAACTGAATTGGAACCTCAAAGAGATGCTAGCATCCCCGTGGTATTGCAACATTATTCCCAGTAGGCAAGATGTGGGAACAACCTGGATCCTGAATCCACAGATGAGTAGATAAAGAAAGTGCTTGTGTGCTTGTGTGCGTGTGTGTGTGTGTGTGTGTGTGTGTGTGTATAAAACTTTCCAACTTTTAAAATGACAGACATGTTCAGGAAAATGGGCTTTCAGGGACACTCTTGAACCTGAGCATGGTAATGAGTTGGAGCATGAGTGGTGGTCACGTGAACACAGTTCACCGCCTGGACAGGTCTATGGCGTGGAGCAGTTTGAGGACAGCTGCCCCGAGAACCAACTCCAACACTAGCAGGAGGCAGATGATATCCTCAGTCAAACCTGGTCCCTTGTTATCAGTATGGTGAAGAGAACACAATCTCTGCTGTTAAAATGACCTCAATTCATACTTTGGCCTCACGACTCACTACATGTATGACTGACAAATGCATTCAGCTCTCAGCCTCTGATTCCTCATCTGTAAAATGGTTTGACCCCACCCAATCCTTAGAGGTGCTTGTGTGGACTAAACTTAACTGTCACACATTGGAGCAAGAGTTTATCATTTTCTCTCACCCCTTGCTCCTTTCACTATCATCTCCCCCACCCCTGAGTGATCCTGTCTCTGCCTCAATTGGTCTCAAACATAGGGTAATGTTACCACCTCCTAGACTTGGGTCCTTAAAACCCAGTGACCTGCTTGTCCTCATCCCAGCTCTACTCTCCTGTCCCACCCTAGTCTATGGCCATTCCTGGCCCCTGCATGTGGCCTCTTTCCCACCCACTTCCCAGCAGCAAAGCCAAGGACAACACTGACAAATGCCAGGAACCTTAGACTCTTAAGTGTGAACAGACTTTAGTTTTTATTTTTTGTCTTCTAAGCAGATTCTCCAGAAGTAACAGCTGCCCATAGGACCATGATAAATCAGATATAAGTACAGATATTATCACTCATTTAAATAGCTAGCTAATGAAACAATTTCTTAGGACATATATTTGACAAAAATTGACACAAAATGTCACTCCATTACTAATTTCAATCCTCAACCACAGTAGTTTTATTCCTAAGTTTATGCTTTATTTGGAATACTCCAGGAAAGATGAATTACTGTGACCTATCTTGCTAAGTGAAAATTATTGGCCAATGAAGATGGGTTTCTTAGAATTCTATTCTCTTTCTTGCATCAGATAGGATTAGTTTGGCTTCCTATTAATAGACAGATTTAAAACAAAGAGTGGTTTAAATAAGATAAAAGTGTATTTGGTTCTAATATGGTAGAAGTCTGGATGGATGCTGCACAGGTCCGGTATGACAGCCTAAAGGACATCAGGGATCAGGCTGCTTCAGACATTCTCCCTCCCTGACACTAGGCAGAGCTCTGCCTTCCCTTGGTCCACAACAGTGGCTGGAAGTAACCATCACGCCTGTTTCAGGTTAGCTAGAGGAGAAAGGAGAAAGGAGACAGAAAGGGGAGATGTCAGAGGCTTTTAAGAAAAGTTCCTTACAGCTCTCATATTTGGTTTCCCTGAAATACATAGTTGGAATTCTTTTGGAGACACAGTGGGCAGGTTTGCATGAGGACCAAGGAGCATCCAGGAGTGAAGAAATAAAAAATGTAATCCCTTTCCTTTGCAGTTCTTGGAGGAAGTCAGACACCATGAGGGATAGGACAATCTAGAGAGAGGGTGTGGTAGGCAGAATAATAGTCCCTCAAACTTGCCTGGATCTAACTCTTCAGAAAATGAATATATTGTCTTACCTGTCAAAAGGAACTCTGCAGATGTGATTAAGGTTCAGAACCTTATGATAGGGAAATGATCCTGCTTATTTAGGTGAGTGCAGTCTAATCACATGAGTTTTTTGTTTTGTTTTGTTTTGTTTTTTCTTGACGGAGTCTTGCTCTGTCGCCCAGGCTGGAGTGCAATGGCACGATCTCCGCTCACTGCAACCTCCACTTCCCGGGTTCAAGCAGTTATCCTGTCTCAGCCTCCCAAGTAGCTGGGATTACAGACGCCCACCACCATGCCCAGCTAATTTTTTGTATTTTTAGTAGAGACAGGGTTTCACTATGTTGGCTAGGCTGGTCTTGAACTCCTGACCTCGTGATCCGCCCGCCTCGGCCACCCAGTTTTTAAACTGAAGAACATTTTCAGCTGTGCATGGAGGGAACTGTGAGTGCAGAAGGCTAATGTGAGAGATGGCCACATAAGGAGGCCTCATGTTCCTTCTCCACTCCTGCTGCTTCACTTGACCAGCCTAAAAAAAAAAAAAAAAAAAAAAAGCAGTACTTATGTTAATGTACAGTTTCTGGCTTTAAAGATGGAGGAGGAGGGCCAGAGGCCAATGAATGTGGGTGACCTCTAGACGCTAGAAAAGGCAAGGAATTGGATTCTGCCCTAAAATCCACAAGTTAAACTGCATCCCTGCCAGCTCCTTGATTTTAGCCCAGTGAGACCTATGTTGGACTTCTAACCTACTATGAGATAATAAGCGTGCAGTATTTCTAACTGCTACATTTGGGATAATTTGGTATAGTAGCAATAGAAAATTATTACAGGCACCGATGCCCATCAGAGATACAAGCTGTCGTCTGGAGTTCGTGTTAGCGTCCTAGGGTCATCTCAACAAAGTGCAACAAACAGGGTGGCTTAAAACAACGTAAGGTCATTCTCTTATAGGTCTGGAGGCCAGAAGTCTGAAATCAAGGTATCAACAGGGCTGTGCACCCTCTGCGTGATCTAAGGGAGAATCTGTTTCATGCCCTTCTCTTAGCTTCTGGTGCTGTCGGTGGTGCTTGGCATTCCTTGCCTAGTAGGTGTATCACTCAAATCTCTGACTCTGTCATCACTCGGCCTTGTCCCCATGTGTCTCTATTCACGTCGTTTTCCTCCTGTGCATTCCTGTCTCTGAGTCTTCTTGTTCTGAAGAGGACACCAGACATGTTAGATCAAGGACTCACCTTATTGCAATATAACACGTTTTAACTAATTACATCTGTAATGACCTAATGACCCTATTTCCAAATAAAAGTCACATCCTCAGGGGGACACTCTTCAACCTGCATGGGTGGTTGAGATGCTTCTAAGCACATCATGATATGGCTGTCCCGTGAGAAGTTCTTGCTATGTGTGCAAACTGAAAGAAACGTATTGCCATAGAGCGGCAATGAACAAGTTTTTTTTTTTTTTTTTCCAACTACCCAATACTCTAAGAAAACCCTGCCAGGCTGGCATCTATGGGGTATGGCTCTGTCCACACAGTACTTCCTCCTAGGGACAAAGATGTGTGGGACTCCAGGCCCACTGGTTTTGGTAGAAATACACTTGCACATCGTGATGCTATTCAGCCAGAATTGTTACTTATCCACTCACCTTGTAGGAATTTATTTAGAAATACAAATGTGACATTCATTTGCTGTGCATCAGTGCTCATAAATATGTGTGCCAGTGGTCAGTGTAGATCTTTGGTAAAGGACCTAATAGTAAATATTGTAGGTTTGCAGACCGTGTGGTCTTTGATGCAAATGCTAAGCTTTGCTGCTGCATGGCAGTCATAGATGATACGTAAACGCGTGTGTCTGTGTTCCGAGGAAAACTGAATTAACAAAAATAGGTAGCAGGCAAGATTCAGCCTAGGCACTGTAATTTACTGAGCTCTGAAGTAGGCTGATGACTAAACTCTGACGCTGTCTAGATCATTCCTCAGGGAGCAAATTCTAACCCACATTCCTTGTGCCAGAGCATGGTTTTAATCCTGCTTGTCTCTTGGGAAGGCTAAAAAAATCTATTAAGCAGATGCTGCATTAAAAAGTACAGTGTTAATTAAGATACAAAAAACGATTATTTATTTCCTTTTGATATGAAAAGAGGTATTTGAGTCTTTTTACCTCTTAAACCCATCTACTTTGCTGGGTGGTTTGTTTTACTTGTACCCATATAGGTACACACAGAACTCAGGGACAAGGTACTCCTTGTCCCTGTCTGGACACTCACTGCTGGATAGTTCTGTTTGGAAGGAAAAGGCCATTTTAACTGCCACCTCAGCACCTGCAGCAGGAAAGGGTCAAGACTACCATCACCAAGAACGTGAAGGAGCTCCCACCTTTAGAAAAACCCCTGAAAAAGGACCCAGCTCTCATCCACTCTTGCTGTATTTCGCAGCCCTTGTTTCTTGTAGTCTTCTCTTGTCCAACATGGTTCAACACTTCCAGGACAAATCTAGTGAATATTCAGATTCTTCCTTTTTTTTTTTTTTTTTTTTTTTGAGACAGAGTCTCTCTCTGTCACCCAGGTTGGAGTGCAGTGATGTGATCATGGCTGACTACAGCTTTGACCTTCTGTGCTCAAGTGATCCTCCCACCTTAGCCTCCCAAGTAGCTGGGACTACAGCTGCACACCACTACAACACCCAGCTAATTTTTGCATTTTTTTTTAATAGAGACAGGGTCTTGCCTTGTTGCTAAGGCTGGTCTCAAACACCTGGGCTCAAGTGATTCTCCCATCTCGGCCTCCCAAAGTGCTGAGTGCTCTATTTTTTTCAGAGACTATTTTATCTTCTGTATTCAAGTTTTAGGTTTAAAAAAATGAATTTCAATCCAGGGATTGATCCATAGCAACATAATATCTAAAGTTTAGCATATACCAAAGTTTCTTCACATGTCAAATAAAATTAATTGTGAGAAATTATAGAAAATTACTATGGAGTTGCAAAAATAAATATCAATTCAAGCTCAGAACACATTTCAAATGATTCACTTGCAACCATAAAATTGCACAATTAACCCAAAAGAAACTAAAAGTTGATCTATATCAGCCCACACTCTCCTTTTGTGGGTAACAGGACTGAGGATCAGAGAGGACAGTAATCGGCTTAGGGTCCCACATCCAGATATTGGCAATATTTTCCTTTTGCTTTATTATCATGATATTGCTTTTCTCACTGTAGGCTTCTAGTATATGCGAATCAGCAGGCGATGGTGAAATGGGAAGGTTAATGTAATCTAACTAAAGGAAATAGTGGAAAAGGCTGTCGATTGTCTTATTCGTCTCTACGATAACCAACTTAGAGGCCTCTGATCATGTCCAGCCCTTTAAGGACTTCAACATTTACAATCTTTTTTCTTCTTTGGTAGGGCTATAAGAAGACTCAAATTTCTTTGTTCCTGTAGAGGTACAAATGTCAATCTACAAGCTCAAGTATAGAGAAAAGATACATTTCTTTTTTTATTTCAGTAATTTATATTACTTTTTTTTTTTTTTTTGAGATGGGGTCTCACTCTGTGGCCCAGGCTGGAGTGCAGTGGCATGATCTCAGCTCACTGCAAGCTCTGCCTCCCAGGTTCGCGCCATTCTGCCTCAGCCTCCCGAGTAGCTGGGACTACAGGCTCCTGCCACTGCGCCCGGCTAATTTTTTGTATTTTTATTTGAGACAGAGTTTCACCGTGTTAACCAGGATGGTCTCCATCTCCTGACCTCATGATCTGCCCGCCTTGGCCTCCCAGAGTGCTGGGATTACAGGCGCAAGCCACCGTGCCCGGTCTTATATTACTTTTTATAAGTACCCTTGCTATTAGATACCTGAATGTTACTCTCCATCAATTCAGAAATCCCACCCGCAGTGACTTCCAAAGTCAAGACTGAGACAAAGTTTACAATGTAACCAACCCTTCCCACCAGAGCCTCAGTTTCTTTCAGGTCCTCTTTTTTCTCTGTATCTTGCCTGGTCTTGAAGACAGAAAACCTTCCTCGACTTTATCAATTTTTAAATGATATGTTCTGAGTTATTTTAGAATTCAGAATTTTAAAATCCAGGAGGCTTTCCTTTGACATATCACCTCTTCTCCAATGCCATGAATGCTAGGTGAGTTGACCTCACAAATGTGAAAAAGAGTGAAGAGTAAGAAGAAATACCAAGGAAAAATCAGTTAATGTTTCAAAACATGAATTCCCCACAAATCCATTTGTAATGTCATGCTTTTATCTGGATCAGAAATACAAGTAACAGGCATAGGTGGAAGGGCATTGTTATAATCGCTTCCTCCCAGTGGAAGGAAGAAAACCTCCCAGCAGTTCTCTTCCAGTTTGCAGTGGACATCCATGCACTCAGGGCACTTAGAATGAGATTGGAGTCTCCTCTGACCCATCCACTCCTTTTAAGCTGGGACTCAGTTTTTGCCTTGATAAAATGTGATGGCTGAAGAACATGATTTTTAAATAACAGGTGCTGGTGAGATTGGAGAGACAGAAGAACACTTAAACACTGTTGGTGGGAGTGTAAATTACTTCAACCATTGTGGAAACCAGTGTGGCAATTCCTCAAAAACCTAAAAACAGAACTACCATTCTACCCAGCAGTCCTATTCCTGAGTATATACCCAAAGGAATATAAGTTATTCTAATCTTAAAGACACACACATGCTAATGTTCATTGCAGCACTACTCACAATAGCAAAGACATGGAATCAACCGAGATGCCCATCGGTGGTAGACTAGATAAAGAAATGTACAAATATACCATGCAGTACCATGCAGCCGTAAAAAAGAACAGGATCATGTCCTTTGCAGGAACATGGATGGAGCTGCAGGCCATTATCCTTAGCAAACTAACACAGAAACAGAAAACCAAATACAGTATGTTCTCACTTATAAATGGGAGCTAAATAATGAGAACACATGGACACATAGAGGGGAAAAACAGCCACAGGGTCCTACCAGAGGGTGCAGGGTGGAAGGAGGGAGAGGACCAAGAAGAATAACTAATGGGTGCTAGGCTTAATACCTGGGTGAAACAGGCATACCTAGATGAAATAATCTGTACAACCAACTCCTGTGACACAGGTTTACCTATATAATAAACTTGCACATGTACCACTGAACTTAAAGTTAAAAAAAAGTCAGAATGAAAAAAAAATTAAAAATACTTTATTTTTAGGGCCATTTTAAATTCAGAGCCCATTGAGGAGAATGGACAGAAAACTCCTGCATACCTCCTGCCCCAACCCATGTTCCGATATGACCTGCTGGACTATCAACGTCTCTATAATTGTTTGTTATGATTGTGGTACATTTGTTACAATTGATGAACCAGCACTGATACATTCTTATCACCCAAAGCCACAGCTTACATCAGTAACCCTTGGTGTTGTTCATTCTGCGGGTTTTGACAAGTATATAATGACTTGTACCCTCCATTATATTATCATACAGAGTAGTTTCACTGCTCTAAAAATCTTCTGTGCTTCATACACTTACCTGTACATTTTCCCAGTCTCTGGAAACCACTTATCTTTTTAATTTGCCTTTTCTAGAAAGTTACATAGTTGGAATCATATGGGTTGTAGCCTTGTGTGATTGGCTTCTTTAAATACACATTTAAAGTTCTCTAGTAGCTTTTCAGGACTTGATAGCTCATGTCTTTGTAAAGCCGAATAATATCCTATTGTCCGGATATATCTGTTTACGTATCCATTACTTATTGAAAGACATCCCAAATTTTGTTAATTATGAATAAAGCTGCTATAAACATTCATGAGTAGGTTTTTGTGTGGACACAGGTTTTCAGTTTCTTTGGGTAAATGCTATGGAGCGTGAATGCTAGATTGTATAGTAAGCATACGTTTAGTTTTTTGAGACTGCAAAACTGTCTTCCAAGGTGAATATACTATTTTGCATTCCCATCAACAATGAAGGAGACTTCCTGTTTCTCCACCTCCTCGGCAGCATTTGGTGTTGTCAGCGTTTTGGATTTTTGCAAGACTTATTTTTTGGTACTTTTCTTTTATGTTGCTATTGTTTGGCTTCAAGTAGAATCTCTAGGTTTTCTTGTTTTGAGTGAAATCAAGAAACAAGAGTGAGCTGGCATGGTCAATCTGGTTGGCTTATAAGAACTGGAAAACAGGAGACTAGAAGATAGAACCCAAAATTGTGACAATAATCCTATACACACTTTGGTTACCTATCCACCAACTGTTCTGAATTATGATTTGGTTAAGACATCTACTCTTTCTACATACAGCATGTACCCCAGGAGAATCTGAATTCACTCCAACTCGAGGAATGGGCTAATTCTATCCTCATTTCCAGTGAGGGTGTAAATGGTTATGTGACCCAATTTTGGCCAATGACAAGGAAGTTCTGTTTGTGGGTATCCGGGAGAGAAATGTCCTGATTCCTAAGAAAGAGACACAGGATGAAATGGTCATTTCTTATGCCTGCTCTTACGTCTGAATGAGACACTTGGGATTGCTACAGCCATTTGCAGCCCTTGTGAGGACAAAGTCATCACCAAGAATGAAGGATCAGACAGATGGAAAGAACTTGGGGCCTTGGGTACAATATTTAGCCCTTGGATCAACTTCCCCCAAAGCCATTCCTACTTGACTTCTTGTTAGGTGAAAAAAGATGTATCTTTATGGTTAAGTTGAGTTAGAGTTCTGTCATGTATATTGGGAGTTGTCCTCACTTATAAATACTCATGCTATTTTCTTTGTATGGAGAGTAAAATAATTTAGAAGACTTGAATACTTAATATGGGTCATGAGTAGCAGTGCCAGGGAGAAGGAATTGACTTCCATGGTTCTGGGTTTATGTTTAGTGAAGGGCAGAAAGGAAGAAAATTAGGAGAAATATTCTTATATTGGAAGGTTGGTGATAACTAAGAATTGCATTATTTTCTGGTAACAATTAAAAATTGCATTAATAACATTCTAACTTTTATTAGCTTTAAGTCCTTCTCTATTCCAGCTATTAGACTCACTTCAAAGACGGAAGGTACATTGAAAGATGGGATCCCATCTCTTTGTCTTTTTTATTCTTCTGAGACCAGAAGTCAACTTCCACTTATCCCCAGCCCATTCTTTTCTGACATCTCTTATTATTCACTAGTCCTAAGAGACTGAGGTCACTGAGTCCCGTGCAGACACACAGATGGGATATAGGTCATAGAAGTGTATTTTATGTTGCTATTATGACAGTGTTTAAAAAACAAGATTTTTTTTTCCACTTTTCCCTACATATTGAAAGACGTCACAAAAAAGAAGCCTCTGGAGTTGTGTCCTGGGTGCCCCACATTAGGCAGAGCAGAAGCTCCCTCATTTGCCACAGTCCTCACCATTCCCTATTGCCTTATGATCAGCCTCCCAAACCCACTCACACTGCTTTCCTCGACACCTATTAACATTTGAGTTTATTGCCTATATAATCATTCTAAGCTGGCATCCTGCTTGCTCCCTCATTGGAAGGACTTCTACCACCAAATATTCTACAGGGTAATGTTCTCATTCCAGGCACGTAAACATTTGTAAGAAAGAACAAAACACTGGTGACTGGAAAATTCAAACTTTAATGAGGAAATGAGCCAAAACGTTCACTTTATTTTTACAACTATAAGGAAAAATTTAAAAAGAAGAAATAATCGGAGCTAATTTATTTATTTTAGAGTGGATATTTTGATTTAATTTATTTAGCATTTTTTAAAAGTTGACATTTATCTCTGAGAATTATCTCACAGTTAAATATATAATATCTGAATGGGATGAAAATATAATTTTTAATCATTTTTAATTTTCTGAAAATAATTACTATGAATGTTGCAAACATCCATTTTTTAATAACTGAACTTGATTACCCTAAAAGTTTGTAAAGAAAGGGTCATTTGTAATTTTTTCTTCTTAATATATTCATTTACAAAAGCAGTAAGAAATTGATATAACATGTCAAAAGCCATTAGATATAGCTAAGGCTCGTCCAGCTCTATCTGTAACCAAATCCAGACTCATGGAATATTATGCAGCCATAAAAAAGAATGAGTTCGTGTCCTTTGCAGGGACATGGATGAAGCTGGAAGCCATCATTCTCAGCAAACTAACACAGGAACAGAAAATCAAACACCACATGTTCTCACTCATAAGTGGGAGTTGAACAATGAGAACACATGGACACAGGGAGGGGAACATCACACACTGGGCCCTGTCAGGGAGTGGGGGGCAACATGAGGGAGAACATTAGGTCAAATACCTAATGCATGTGGTTCTTAAAACCTAGGTGACGGTTTGATAGGTGCAGCAAACCACCATGGCACATGTATACCTATGTAACAAACCCGCATGTTCTACACATGTATACCAGAACTTAAAGTAAAATAAATTTTAAAAAATGAACTTTTGCACTGTTACATTATAATATGGAGCTTGAATCACAAGTCATTTAAACCTATCAACCACCATGAACCTCCACCACCTCAAAGGTGCTGGAAATTTAAAATGTGTTTGGATAGAAGTATCTTTAAATCTCTCTCTTGATGAATGGGTATTCAATCTATGATTTGTGGGGCTTGCTCCAGAATCTCCCTTACTAATAGAGTAAACTATAGTAAACTCTTTACTGTAGAGTTGGGAGGCTGATCGAGTGAATGAATGTGAACAGAATAATGGGTAAAGACTAAGTATGCCTTACACACAGAAATTAAGGAAGGTTTGGAGCACATAGGATGTGCCAATTAAGCATTCCGTTCAGTTGCAGGTAACATAGATCTCTTCTAAAATAGGAGTTTATTTCTCCCTCACATATCATGAAGTCCAGAGGTTAGTGGTAGAACTTGTGCAATAGAAACTTAGTTCCATCAATATCCACCTACATCCTATCTTTCTCTCTCTTCTCTGCCATCTGTAATTGCTGACTTTTATTCTCATGTTTATCTCAACATCACAACAGAGAATCTGTATACCAGCCATCACTTCAGCATCCCAGACAGGACAAGAAGGAAGGTGAGAAAGACAAAAGAACAATTGCTACCAGAGTCACCTCCTCATCTAAGTATTCCTTGTAGATGCCATCCGATAACTTCATGGCCTTTATTTCCATCTTATTGGCTGCTGTTGAGTCACAAGGTGATGTCTACCTGTAAGAGAAATTGATCCATGCAGTTTTTGTTTGTGTGTGTGTTTAGGTATATTTATTTTTCCACTTCCAAGAAAACTACAGCACTTTTAGAAAGAAAGGTGAATACACAGTAGACAGAGAGGTCCAATATTAAGATGACAAGGGTCCGGACACACCGGCATGCAGGGTCCCATGAATATCACTGACTTATGCACTACCAGCAAATATTGCCGCTCCTGAGTTCTACCTATGCTGTTTCTCAGTATTTGTCCATAAATTGACACACTGTTGTGTTTAAATTCATCTACTTAAAAACGAACCTTTTCTTGAACTTTTAGTTAAAAAAATCACTACATCTTGCCATAAAAATAAATATAATAAAGATGAACAATTTTATAGTGCCCTACCTACATAATCATACCTCCAAAATTCTGAACATGGATTTGCTGTTTTAAATAGGAGCTCAAAAAGTGTGAAAAAATGCTATTACAAAAAAGATGATCCTTTCGTATCACCAGAAGGATAAAAGAAGATGCTAATGGGAAATGATTCCTCATAATATCATTTAACATTTTTGGTTGTTTGGAGACGGAGTCTTGCTCTGTCGCCAGGCTAGAGTGCAGTGGCGTGACCTCAGCTCACTGCAACCTCCGCCTCCCGGGTTCAAGAGATTCTCCTGTCTCAGCCTCCTGAGTAGCTGGGATTACAACCGTGCTCTAATTTTTGTATTTTTAGTAGAGATGAGGTTTCACCATGTTAGCCAGGATGGTCTGGGTCTCTTGACCTCGTGATCTACCCACCTCGGCCTACCAAAGTGCTGGGATTACAGGCGTGAGCCACCGTGCCCAGCCATATTATTTAACATTAAGAGTGATGACACCTAAAATTATCTCACATTCCAGCCAAAGCATGTGTCCTCTGTGCTGACTTTGTCTAACAGTTTCATTTACAGATGAGATAATGAAACCCAAGAAGGGCGTATTGTTTTCCTGAGATTTACCGCAGACAAGGGGCTAGGACACATGTTACCAACCTCTAAGTTTATGGTCATTCTACTTCATCTCATCACCTTTTATCAACACCAATACATTCAGGAGTTCTGAAGTTCCTGGAACACAAACTTCACTGCCTCAACACTACGTGGATTGGAGCACCCACGTCTGGTGTTCTGCAAAGCAATGGGTAGACACTGGTTTAGAAAACACGTATGCTGCCTGCCCCTGTGGTGCGCAAAACTGAATGCCTGATTTGTTAGCAAAACAGATCAAAACAAAATGAATTCCAATGCAAAGCAAATGGCTGAGATTATCTTCAAATAAAATAAAAGCCAACTGATTGCTAAAAATGTTTTTTGTGGGTTCCGATTCACAGTTCTCATTCACTAAAACGACCCTGGCTGGAGATCGAGACCATCCTGGCTAACACGGTGAAACCCTGTCTCTACTAAAAATACAAAAAATAGCCAGGCATGCCAGTACTATACTGCATGTACTACAGGCACGTGCCTATAGCCCCACCTACTCGGGAGGCTGAGGCAGGAGAATCGCTTGAACCCGGGAGGCAGAGGTTTCAGTGAGCCGAGATCACACTGCTGCACTCCAGCCTGGGCGACAGAGTGAGACTCTGTCTCAAAAAAAAAAAAAAAAAAAAAAGACCCTGGTTGTGAATTTGATTCAGTCCCTTCATCATCAGAGTGCATTTTTTCTTTTTTCTGTACATGTTAGCATTTAATTTAACATAAAGTGCAAAGAAATGTTCAGTTGCTTTGTTTCCTCATACAGAAAAAAGACTCATCTTTAAGTTAAGCTTGATTTTTATTCTGTTATATCATTCAACACATTTCCATGAGTCTATTTAAAGATATGGGCTAGCACATGGAATATTAGCATGTGGCCAGACTGTGAACATTTAGTGTGGACCCCAGGACTTCATTTGCAAGTGTAGATTTCATTAGGTTAATAGGAACAGTGACCACACAACAGCAAGGGAGCCTGTCCCCAGGGGGAAGGACGTTCAGAGGAACTATTACAATCAACATTTTCTTACTTTTTTTTTTCCTTCTTGAATTCATAAGTCAAAGTTAAGATTTGCTTAAAATGTCACAGAGTTGAGGCATTTGTTGAGGGTGAAAATAACTCCATTGTCTTAGATGGACAATTTCTGAATGTGTGGAGATGCTCACCAGACACGTTCTTCCTGCCCATTGCACAGACAAAACCAATTCGCTGAGACTATGGTATGGCAGTAAAGAAAGAGTTTAATTGACACTAGACCAGCCATGCAGGGAACAGAGTTATTACTCAAATCAGTCTCCCCGAAGGCTTAGAGGTTAGGATTTTTCAAAGACGCTTTGGCGAGCAGGAGGCTAGAAAATGGGTGCCGTTGATTGGTTGCCTATGAAATCATAGAGGTGTGGAAAATGATCCTTGTATGCTGAGTTTATCCCCAGGTGGGGCCACAGGACCGGTTCAGTCATGACTCGTGAGTCCAGGTGAGGTCAGTTGATTGCCAGAATGCAGAGGTCTGAAAAACATCTCAAGAGACCAATCTTAGGTTCTACAGTAGTGATGTTATCCATAGGAGCAACTGGGGAAGGCTCAAATCTTGTGACCGCTGGCCACATGACTCCTGAGTAGTAAGGATGATAGAAACTGCCTACATTTTAGCAGAATTCAGACTCCTCCCATGATCCTCATCTTGAGGCCTTTCATTAGTTTTTGGTCCCTGAGTAAGGAGGAATTTGTTTTAGGAAGGGACTATTGTCATCCTTGCTCTAAGTTAAACTATAAATTCCTCCAATGGTTAGCTTGGCCTGTGCTCAGGAATGAGTGAAGATAGCTGGCTTGTGAGGCTTGAGGCAAGATGGAGTCAGTCATGCAAGACCTTCTCTCACTACCCTGATTTTTGCAAAGGCAGTTTCAGTGTTTTGCGTGATGTGCCTTCTACTCAACGATCCAGGTTCATTCTTCCACACTTCTAGGCTGAGACATAGGTCCATGTCTGAAGTAGCAAAAGATGGTCCCACCGGGCGGGGTGGCTCACGCCTGTAATCCCAGCACTTTGGGAGGCTGAGATGAGCAGATCACAAGGTCAGGAGATCGAGACCATACTGGCTAACACGGTGAAACCCCGTCTCTACTAAAAATCCAAAAAAAATTAGCTGGGTGTGTTGGCGGGCACCTGTAGTCCCAGCTACTCAGGAGGCTGAGGCAGGAGAATGGCGTGAACCCGGGAGGCGGCGCTTGCAGTGAGCCGAGATTGCGCACTGCACTCCAGCCTGGGGGACAGAGCGAGACACTGTCTCAAAAAAAAAAAAAAAAAAAGAAAAAGATGGTTCCTCTGGCCTTGAATTAGGAGGACAGTAAAAATATTCAGGACCAACAACTGCCACCCCATCAGGCAGAACTCACCACTCACCTGGAACAATTCCATGCAGCTCAAATTCGAAATCAAATCTAGGTTCTTAATGTGCTACTTGGAGCCTGTGCTTGCCCCCGGAGACTTGTTTCTTACCTGCTTTCCCCCTTACACGCTGGCCTGCAAAGAACTGAGGGAAAAAAATCAGTTGTTTGCTGACATTTAAAAATAAAAGGATCTAAGGCCAGGTGTAACGGCCCAAGCCTGTAATCCCAGCACTTTGGAAGGCTGAGGTAGGTGGATTGCTGAGCTCAGGAGTTCAAGACCAGCCTGGGCAACATGGTGAAATCCCCTCTCTACCAAAAATACAAAAAATTAGCCTGGTGTGGTGGGGAGTGCCTGTTCTCAGACACTCAGGAGGCTGAGGTGGGAGCATCACTTGAGCCTGGGAGGCGGAGATTGCAGTGAGCTGAGATCCTACCACTGCACTCCAGCCTGGTTGACGGAGTGAGACTCTGTCTCAAAATAAATAAATAAATAATAAAATATAAAAAATAAAAATTAAGAATTTAAAAAATGAAATTAAAAATAAAAGCATCTGACAGCAAATGACAGATTTCTGGCACTTTCTGGCAAATCTAAGGGATCTACTACCACATTTCTTCAGAGTAACAACCATGGAGCTTTTAGATGGGTGCCTTCATTTCCTGAGGCAGACACAACAAACTTAATGGCCAGAAACAATACAGGTTGATTCTCTCACAGTACAGGAAGCTGAAAGTTTCCCCGGCAGAGTCGCACTCCCTCTGAAGGCTCTAGGGGAGGATCCTCCCTTGCCTGTGCTGCCTCCAGGTCTTCCTGCCTCTGCTGGTGGCAGCTTCACTCTCATCTCCGCCTCTGTCTTCACAGGCCTCCTTCCCTGTGTCTCATATCTTCCGCTCCTTTATTTTATAAGGACACCACTATTTGGATTTAGGGCCCACCCTAAATCAAGGATGGTATGATCTCAAGATCCTTAACTCATTACACCTGCAAAAATCCTAGTTCCAAAATAAGGCTCACAGGTGCCAGGAGTTGGATGTTAGATGTAATTTTGCGGGGACACTATTCACTCCCCTAGTGGGGTCTCCACCTTCCAGCATCTTCCCCATTCCATCTTGTATATGGCCAAATTCTCCTTGCCTATCTCATTCACCCATGCATTAGAGTTTCTAAACCTGATTCCACTGTATCTTCTAGCCCACGGTTTTGAACGGAACTGTCAAAACCAAATTGCACTGGGCAGAGTTAAGGAAGGCTTCATTCAAAGCTACTGCAATACGGTAAAGAGACCAGAACTCAGTTTGAGCACAGCTCCTCTGAAGAAAGTGTGTGTGTGTGTGTGTGTGTGTGTGCGCGCGCGCATGTGAAGACCTGGGGTCAGGGAATTGTAGGCCATCCGTCTTGGTGAATCAGCTTTCCCCAAAGGAAAAGTGAACTTTCTCGTATCTTTACGACAAGAGGGAGTTTTAACATTTGGAGCAAGACTCCCGCTGAAGTTAGGCTCCTTCCCTCCCACAGAGATGGGGAGATAGGGCAGCCCATGTTCCTGGGTGTCTACATTTCAAATGAATGTCTCCCAGGTCCTTGAGAAAGACAGGTCAGGTTGTTAGCACTGGCAGGAGGATTTGGAGCAGATTTGCCTCTCCAAGGGGCAGAGAAAGAGCTGCAAAGGCAAGTCTTCTGAAGTAAATGTTCTAAGAATAGGGAAACCAGGGACCTGGAGGCAGCAAGAAGAGTTAAGCTGAGAGGAATATTAGGGCTGTCTTGGTCTATACCCATGCATCTTACCTGAGTCCTTACATTTATTCAAGCAGTCGATTTTCACTTCCCAATGGCAAGCTCAAGAACTATTATGAGTCTGTTCGTTCACCTGTCGAAGAGGAAAATAAAGTCACTGCTTCGTAGGGTTGATATGAAGAGCAAATGAGACCAACTATTTAAAACACCATGGTGACAGGGGGTCACAAATGACCAGAACACAGCCCTCAAATCTCGGCCGCATTGTTGCCAATGCAGAAAATCTTTCCCATCAAGGTCATGCCGTTTTAGGGGTGGCTCATAACCAATAATAATAATAATCGTGAAACAGCCTTTGCAAAATTATGACTGAGACCTAACTTAATCGACTCTATCTTGCTTCTAACCTCCAAGCTGTTCTTGTTCATTCCTAGGCTTAGGCTGAACCAACCTTGGGAGAAACTTAGTTTATAGTTTAAACAAAGTTTATAGTTTTATATAGTTTAAACGAAGTTTATAGTGTAAACAAAGATGGGAACAGCCCTTTCCCAAAGCAGACCTCCTTCTTGCCTGGGGACTAGATTGCCTTTGTAGGACTAACATTAGCCACAGGATTAGAAATTATGGTTTAGGAGTCATGCAGCTGGAGGCTACAAGATTCTGACCCTCCCTAAGCTGCCCCTAAAATCAGTGCTTGAGGTATTTTGCAGACCCTGCACTTGATGGATCAGCTGGCACCACCCAGATAGATAAACTGGCCCATCTGATCTTGTGACCCCCACCCAGGAACTGACTCAGTGCAAGAAGACAGCCTGGACTCCCTGTGATTTTATCTCTGACCAATCAGCACTCGTGGCTCACTGACTTCCCCCAACCCAGCAAGTTGTCCTTAAAAACTCTACTCCCTGAATGCTCGGGGAGACTGATTTGAGTAATGGTAAAACTCTGGTCTCCCACACAGCTGGCTCTGCATGAATTACTCTTTCTTTGTTGCAATTCCCATCTTGATGAATCCACTCTGTTTAGGCAGAGGGCAAGGTGAACCCCTTGGGTGGTTACCATTGCTGAGGAGTAAATGCCTGACCCGATGGAGCACAGCTCTGACAGGCTATGTGGGCTCCTGAGCACCAACAGAATGGGCTGAGGCCGCCAGGACCACCTCCCAGCTCAACCTCCGTCTCTGCCAGCTTTCTCCCCCTTCTCCCATAGATGTTTATATCAAGGACACTCCCAAATAAATGTCTTGCATGCTAAACTCAAATTTCAGAATCTCCTTCCCCGCAAAAACCAAACTGCAATGTGCACTCAGCACAGAACTTGGAGTGGGACGCCTCTCAGCCACCCATGGTGACTTCCACCACTGCCAGGGCTTCCGCTGCTGTCTCTGTTGACCTCAGCAGCCTTTCCCATGTCAGGCCCTGGGTGAAACCATCCCCCCAGGATTGATAAGAATTGTATACAAGGTTTTGGACAGAAATAGAGTTATGGTTAAGGATGCACCTGGCTGCACTCTGGCTCCTTGCTTGTTGCTAGAAGCCCAGTAGCACCAGGTCCTCACCAGGTGCTTCCCTGTTGTTCCTACAGACAGGATTTAGGACACAGGGTCATGAGACTGTTGAAGGATTGACTTGCATTCCCACTGCTCCTGTCGACAGGACCTCTGACAATCAGCTCATGGGGCTTTTGTTTAAGGATTGCTTAGGATGTTTTTCAGACCACACATTCTAGCAACTAGTGTGTAGACCCCCACAGAAGGATGAGATTGGCATGAGAATACAGCTTCTTCCTCTCCCTGGCCCATGACTTCACCCTGTGCTCCAACCAATCAACAATTTCCACCCTTCAGCCCACTCCAAATCTCTTCAAACCTTAGCCCCGAATTCCTGGCGGAGATGGATTTGAGGTTTCCTCCCATGTCCTCCTTCGGTGGCCTTACGATTAAAGCTCTTTCTCTGCTGCAACCCCATGCCTCCAGGTGTTGATTTGCTGCATATTTTGGATAAGGGACCCATTATGGTTACATGGGGAGGCAGTGCCCCCCACCTTCCTCTTCGCATTCTGCTGCTGAACAGATGCTTCCTACACGACTCCAGATGCATCCTTAACCATAACTCTATTTCTGTCCAAAACCTTGTATACAATTCTTATCAATCCTAGGGGGATGGTTTCACCCAGGGCCTGACATGGGAAAGGCTGCTGAGGTCAACAGAGACAGCAGCGGAAGCCCTGGCAGTGGTGGAAGTCACCATGGGTGGCTGAGAGGCGTCCCACTCCAAGTTCTGTGCTGAGTGCACATTGCAGCACATTGGTAATGTGGGCCCTCCTGTTTCAAGGTCCCCAATTCAGAAGTCTCATTTTCCCAGAGTGTGCTGTCATGGGGCCATGTTCTTCTCTTTGCTCTTGGAGAATAGACAAAGCCACTCAGCCCAGCCACAGCCTCAGAGTCTTGTCCTACCTCCCTCTCCAGCCTCAACTCATTCCAGGCTCCAGTTCAGTATCTGTCTCTAGCCACACTGATTTTCCTTGAGTTTCCTGTGTTTGCTGCTGTCTCTCCTGCCAGCAACATATCGGGGTGAGGCCATAGCTTCTTTATTTATGTCATTTTTTTGTATGTTTCTTATTTGCTTCAATTCGAACATCTTGTCTCAAATGGAATGCAGAAGGAGAGATGAGATTCCTGCTGTCTTCTATTAAAGAAAACATTATGCATAATTGCAAAAATATAGTACAATGCTGCTATCCTCAGAGTAATTTTCTTTTGAAAAATATATTTTTTCATAAAAATATTTTATGTACATTCACCTTTAATTGGTTTGTTTTTGTTATTTTTAAATGAAATAAATATTTTAAATATCTCAATGTTTAATATTGTATTAATGTTATATATTAACATCACAATAATAAATTACATTATTGCAATAATGTATTAAATATAGATGCATCTGAGGCATAGAAACAAAACATCTTTGGGGTCCTCAGTAATTTCTAGAGTGTAAGTCACCAGTGAGAATACCTGAAATGGACAAAACATGACAGATCCTATGAAGCTCAGATGTGGGTGTAGCTCTTTCCATCTCTAGCCTCATTCACCTCTGCCTCCTGCCCCAGTGAATGTCATTCTCCAACAAAGTATTTGAAAAGGTATTTTTCTTTGAAAAAAGTACACAGATGGACGGTTAGCAAAGGAAGAGATGCTCAGCGTCGTTAGCCATTGGGGAAATGCAAATCAAAACCACAGTAAGGTTATACTTCACAACCACTAGGGTGGCTGTAATTAAAAGACAAGTAATAACTAATGTTGACGAGGATGTGGAGAAATGGAAAGCTTCATAATTCCTGGTGAGAATATAAAATAGTGCAACCCCTTTGGAAAACAGTTGGATGTTCTTCAAAAAGCTAAACATAGTTGCTAAATGACGCAGCAATTCCACACGTAGGTATATACTTAAGAAGGATGAAAATGTGTGCACACAAAAGCTTGTACAGGAATTTTCAGAGCAATATAGTCATAATAGTCGTGGAATGAAAACAACCCAAACGTCTCTCCACTTGAATGCATAAACAAACAATGGTCTATCTAGACAATAGCATAGCACTCATCCATTAAAAAAAATGAAGTACTGACTCATGCTACAGCAAGGGTGAACCTTAACAACATTATGGTAAATGAGAGGATCCTGTCCCAAGAGATCATCATATGTTATGTGATTCTATTTGTATGAAACGTCAAGAACAGGCAAAATTATAGAGATGAAATGTAAATTAGTCGTTACTTAGCACCCGGAGGGTGGAGATGGAGGGTGATGGGAGTGGCTGGCAGTGGGCACAGGGTTTCTTCTTGCAGAGTGAAAATGTTCTAAAATCAGATTTTGCTGGTAGCTGTGAACCTAATAAAACCATTTAATTGTACCCTTTAAATGAACGGTTGTGTGGTCTATGAATTATATCCCAATTAATTTGTGAAGTTGCATTTTCAAACATTAGTAACAGTTATGTTTAAAATTGATATTTTGGGAAATTCAGAGAATGTCCTGGTTAAACTTGAAGTTCTTTACCTCAACATAGCTACCCAATAATATGCTACTAATGAAAACTTAAATCCCATTTATAATTTATTCCTCCAGAGGAGAGCAACTTTAGTCAACAACTTCCATTTTGTGGGTGAAATAAAAGCATGAAGCAATTCTCTGTCTTCTTCATCTCAGTGTTTTCAATACCTAAATGTCTAAGACAAGTTCCAAGACAAAATATATAAAACTTACCTTAGATATCATAGTATGGACATCTTGTCAAGTGATCATGTTTAAATGAAATTAAATCCTCTTTCCTTCTCACAGTCTTTGAGTATGCTCAGCGCGTGCCATCATGGGGCCATGTTCTTCCCCTTTGCTCTTGGAGAATAGACAAAGCTACCCAGCCCAGCCACAGCCTCATAATCTTGTTCTACCTCCCTCTCCAGCCTCAAATATTTCCAGGCTCCAGCTCAAGTCATACATCAGGTAAGTGGCATTCTGTAATAGCTGTCTATTTGATACTCAATCCCCTTTACTTCTCAAGCTTAAAATTGCCCGTTCTTTGTTCGGGCAGTGGTGAGGCTAACTCCAGGTGACTGGCAGTCTTACTCCCTTTTTGTCAGGTCGTCTTTAAAGATGAGAGTGATTGTTTGACCTAAGTTAAATTACAAGTCTACATATAAATCACTGTGAGGCATTTCTTGCCAAACTTTTGTTTATGGATAATAGGAGAGATATGGCTGGCATCATCTCTTTCAGATATTTTTGTGTTGATTAGGATGTGATGGCTTGAGATACAGTGGTCATTTTTCAATGATAAGGAAAAAGCCAAAGGATTCCAAAACATTCTCTTGATTCCTCTAAACTGCTGTACTAACTCTTCCAAAACATTCTCTTGATTCCTCTAAACTGCTGTACTAACTCCAGTAACCTCTAGAAATGCTGTCACATGAGGAAAAACAATCTCTAATGTTTAATCCATTATGATTAATTTCACCATTACTTGTAGATGAACTCAATTCTGCTTGATAGAAAATAAATATCATAATGGTCTTCCTATTTCCTATTTTTCCATGGATTATACCTTGTGTGTACATCTGCCTCTTCTACTATATTTAAAGCTATCTAGGGATAGATTCAAATCTTATTCACCTTTATGGTCTTCAGAGTGCAAAGCAGAGAAAATTGCTATAGTATACTTGCAGAGGTGGCCTTAAGAATACCACGAGTTATCCCAAAATGTAATGAAAACAAAACTAAACAAAACAACTTCAAAAGGACTCACTGTGCCTGGTTCTGAGCATCATTAAATCACAAAATACAATCTCTGCCCTCAAGAAGTTCATGGTCTTCTGAGGAGAAAATGAATTTTTCTAATATAATTAATTTTCTGTAAAACATGGCCATTTACAAATAAGTTGTATCATTTCAATGTTTTCAGCTGTAGCTACAGAAAATCCTGGCTCATCAGACTTCTGCAATGAAGGGTCTTATTCTCTCTCTTAGAAAGCCTGAAGATCCAGTGGCAGGGAGTGGGGGTGCTGAGTTGGCAAAGTAAACAGCTCAGCAATGTCAACTTGTCCCAGGTTCCATTCATCTCTCTGCATGGCCATCCTCCTCAGAATGGCTTCTTCCTTAGACTAGTAGTAAGGTAGCACCTGAAATTCCAAGTGCCATCAAATGAGGTAGGAAGCTCCTCATAAAGAAGACAGCAGGTAGCTTCCTACATCTTTTTTTTAGAAGAGCAAAGCTTTTTACTAGAATTCCCCTAGTGAAATTCTCCTTATATCTTGTTCATCTGAGTAAGTTCATAGGTTTACACATTCCTGAACCAATGAGTGCAAGGGAACTAGAATACTCCAGGGTCAAGCAGACCTGTCCCGTCCAAGGCTGTGATGGTGAGAAGTGAATCCCTGGAAAATATTATGGCTTAGCTAGGCAGGCCTGAGCAGGCAGTAGATTCTACGTGTGTGACCAACACTTTTCATGGAAGACGTAACAATTCTAGAGTCAGCCACAAGTTAAGTCATTCATGAACATTTCAGAACATTTGAGCACAAATTATATTGGATCTCTTCAAAAATTACAGAGAAACCCTTTATTTGATATGCCAGACGTGTCCAAGGCTGACCCTTTGATTCTCAGAACACATGTGCATTTGTGTGAGCTGTAATGGAAAAAAATAGAAGAATATTTGATATTTTTAATGCATAAAGCCCTTGGAACTGAAATAGGGATTATTTCAGGAAAATTCAGCTTTCTTCGGAATGTTTATAAACCTCTTTCCAAATTTATTCAACAGAATTTTATTGATTTTACAGTATGTGCCAGGCACATATCTTCATTTCAAAATGGAAACATGAAGACTCACATTGCTAGCCATTTCGTCTACATGGAAAATTTGAAAAATCCATGCCATCTGAAACACCACCTCATCAAATACACAGCTATTTGTCATATTCCTATCATTTGACTTTCAGGAGCATCGACATATTTGAGAAATAGACCTCAGTATGAACAAACATGAGGGGTGAAAACCGAAAATAAAATTCTAAGCCCCTCAACCAACTGGAGGGGCTCCCTCTTGGCCAAGGGGATTCCGAAGAAATCTGCAAAACCAGTTCAGGCCATGGCTGGGAGGTGGTGGGTTGGACATACCTGGTTACACCTTCCTCCCTTTGAAGTTCAGGTACAATTGACCAGCATTAACATTAAAACAGAGATCTCAAGACTGACAGAGCAGACTCTCTGTAACATTAAGTTACCAAATTCCGACCCTATCTGTCATATATCACATGACAGATAGCAGGCTCTGAGGGAAATCAAAGTATTTTACCCCAAAATGTATTTATTTGACATGTTTTAGAATGGCCCTGCACAGTTGTCTCTTGTGAGGGATATTTGCATTCTGTAGCAAATTCTCTTTCTTTACTAGGTCTTTTCCAGAGAGTCCAGAACATTTTAAAGGTCTGGATAGGAAACATTTGCCATCTATTGCCTCAAAGCATAGCTACCTATGAGACTTCATCTACATAATAAGAACCTTGGTCTCCACAACCCCTTATCTTCAGTCAGACACTCTTTTGTATTAATTCCAGATCTTTAGATAATAACTGTTTCAACCAGCTGCCAATCAGGAAATCTTCGAATCCACCTAGGATCCCCAGGTCCCCACTTTGAGTTGTCCTGCCTTTCTGGACCAAACCGATGTAAACCGTACATGTAGTGACTAATGTCTTTTGTCTCCCTAAAATGTATAAAACGAAGCTATACCCCAATCACCTTGGGCACATATTCTCAGGAACTCTTGATACCATGCCTTGAGCCAGCCATGGTCACTCATATTTGGCTCAGAATGAACCTCTTTAAATATCTTACAGAGTTTGACTTTTTCCATCAATAATGGTGAACATACATTTTCCCTGAGAGAGGGGATCTTTTTAAGTAAAGATGTAGTGATTGAAGACCCAGTTTATGGGGAAAACTTGAGTATTTAGAATTTAGGAAATTGAGAAGTATTGATCATACAGAGCTGGAAGGAAGGTTGACAAAGATACTTAACTGCCACTGTCTCAGACAAAATTGCCAGACTATGCCATGTTCGGTTTCCAACAGGGACCTCACCCACACCTAGCACAACTCCAGGGGGCTCCATTTACATAGAATTCATGGGAATGGACTGCTGCAGATGTGAGTGAGGCTGCCCTGGCCCTGCATCTGCACACTTGGCAGCCCTGAGCTCACACCTCTGGACTGGAAATCCTTTAGGTCCCACTCATCTAGAAGCTGTCAGTCACCAGATTGGCTGTCTCTCCTGGTTAGACCCTTTTACAGCCATTCCAGAGAGGGCCTCCCTGACCAAGACCCCACTCTAGAGTTCCTCTGCCCTCGTGTTGAAATGCTCACCCTCTAACCTGAAGTTAAGCTTTCTTTCTGCTACATTAGAACACTCCTGTCCTTTTGTGAGCAGGTAGTGGAAATGAGCTTGGTGTTCCAGGAGCAGGCACTTAGTCGGTGGCTTCAACTACAAACTGAATTGCTGATTCTTTTCGTAGTCCGCCTCCACCTCCTCATCTCTTGAATTTCATTAGATCCACATTTCGCTCTGTTCTAACTGAGGTCATTTCTAGAATTTTGAGAAATTTCTAGAAAATACATAGGGTTATCTTTCATTCTGGTTTGAAAAAGTAGAGGAAAGGAAAGTCTGAACTCATTCTGTCTCACAATGTAGTTCAGTGGAAAATGCATTATTTCAGAGGCTGGGTCCCCTTGCCCTTCTCTGGGTGCCTGGAGAGAGCTCACAATAACATAGGCAATTTCTATTGCATCTCCTGCCAAAGAGGAACAACTCTAGGCAAGACTGTGGTTGTCTCTATTTAAATTTTTACTAAAATATTTATTCAAATTTAATTTAAATGCAAATGAGTCCCTTTCCACTTGGCTTCTGGATATCCATGAAGGCAGCATATTGTTAGCAGGACCTGGAATTTCTGGTTGGACAATGAATAATTCCAGACTTAAACAGGATCTGCCCAGAGATTTCTCTTCTCACAGGCCTGATCCATCTGATCACTTTCTCAGAACACAATGATGCGGCATCTAATGCACCATTATCTTCGTGACAGCTCAGTACTCCATGTCAAACCACCAAATCTAACGTGTGTCTTTCTCATTTAACCCCTGATTGTGTCCTGTGGACTCCATACGTGGTGCTTCTGGACACACAAGGGAAAGGCATGCTTCCATAGTTACCTATTTCAGTTAGGTCTTTCCAAATATTGGTTACATTTTCTGTTCTTCAAGCGATAAAACAATAATATAATAAATAGTAGCAGATTCGTAGAAGCAGGCTTTCTGAGCCAGCAGTAAGGAGGGCGTAGTGGCATGCTTAGATGAGCCTTTGTGTGGCTGTTGACCAGTGGAAGTTGTCAGTCGTGTGTAATAAATTGCACCTCTTCTCAGTAACCCCCATGCTCAGTTCCCATCCCAACAAATCTAGCGGGACATAAATGTCTTCATTTATTACTTAATTTTTCAAAATAATAGAAACAAAATATTTAAAAATAAATATTTGTAATAAATACAATAACATAAGCACATAGTTTAACGATTTAAAAATATATTGTGGAATATCTGCCCATTTAAAAAAAAATCTGATTTCCTCACTTTCTAAAACCAACAATAAAGTATTTAAAAATGTTTCAGGCGTTTCCCAATAAGACAGCATACAGCCAAATCGCAGCCCAAAACTTACTTGCTCCTAATTTCATGAATTGCGGAGACAAACAAAAATAGTAAGTTTTTGAATATACTGAGCTTTTGTTTAGTGCCAAGTGATTCGCCCACATTATTTTATCCTAATCTAATTACACTGTACAATATGTTCAACGCCTCTTTTACAGATGAGGAAATTGAATAGTTAGGAGGTAACATGAATTGTATGAATTTATTTATTTATTTTGAGACAGAGTCTCGCTCTCTTGCCCATGCTGGAGTGCAGTGGCGCAATCTCATCTTACTGCAACCTCCACCTCCCAGGTTCAAGCAATTCTAGTGCCTCAGCCACCCAAGTAGCTGGGATTACACGTGTGCACCACCATGCCCAGCTAATTTTTGTATTTTCAGTAAAGATGGGGTTTCCCCATGTTGGCCAGGCTGGTCTTGAACTCCCAGCCTCAAGTGGTTTGCCTGCCTCAGCTTCCTAAAGTCCTGGGATTACAGGCATGAGCCACCATGACCTGCTGAATTTAGAAAGATATTAAGTAGTACAAGAGCTGATGTTTGAACTTAGGGCACTTCAACCTCAGAGGCTGTAATCTTAGCACCCCTCTACTAAGTCCCTAAAACAAGGTTAGCCCTTGATAAAGAAAGGACTGAGATGAGAGTTCTTTGGTGCCCTCATGAAACAAAATCTAGTTCATGAGATGGGGAGTTAAAGGAGGGCAGGAGACCAATGTTTGGCTTCTTCTTCTCCTAATTAAAAGGCTCCTCGGGAGGCTGAGGTGGGCGGATCACCTGAGGTCGGGAGTTCAAGACCAGCCTGACCAACATGGAGAAACCCCATCTCTACTAAAAATTTAACCGAGCATGGTGGCACATACCTGTAATCCCAGCTACTCGGGAGGCTGAGGCAGGAGAATGGCTTGAACCCGGGAGGCGGAGGTTGCAGTGAGCCGAGATTGCACCATTGCACTCCGGCCTGGGCAACAAGAGCAAAACTCCGTCTAAAAAAAAAAAAAAAGGCTTCTCAATGTGGGATTCGGTGAACCACTAGCGTAATTGTTCTGTGTATTTATTTGACAAGTGCCATAATTGTTTTCTTTTAGTGTTTATGACTAAATCATGAAACACTGTATACTTAAATGTATTCCGGAAAAAAAACATTCAAAATATGCTATTAGGATATTCAATAAAATATTTAAATATTCGCAATATTTAGAAAAAGAATATGTACATTCTTCTGACTGCTCTGAAAGTTGATTTTCCATGTTGATCATGACAATGAAGTGGTTTGGAGAGTCCTCTGGCTGAAGGCAATTTAGAAACTTCATCCTGAACTGCATGCTATTTGCAGATGTTAATGAGTGGATTGTTGTTTTGGGTTATAATTATAATTTCTGGGAATATGGCCAGAAATGGAATGCAGTGCTGAAGGTTGGCCTTTTCCTCCTCTGGACCCTCCTTCATAAATTGGTTTATTGGAAATATTTCTAAAGCAAAATAGAGACAAAAGGGTAGGGGTATAGTATTCACAAACTAGTGAGATAAATCTTGGATGACTTACATGTAAACATTGATGCGTCAGCTTGATGACCTCTGTAGTCTCTGGATATTCTCAGGTAGCCTTTGTAGGGAGAGAATACAATTCTTAATACTAAGACCTGACCGTATATTCTTGCTAATTTCTCTTCTTTCCTCATTGAACACCAGGATGGCTTTTCTATGCAGATAACTTGACACACAGAGCCCAACTTTGGTCCTGAATTCTGAGAACCACAGTTCAGAATAGACGCTAAAACGTTTCAATGTTAGCAGCCTTCCCCTATGACTTTATGAAGTGCAGCCCTACAGGAGAACTCAGGAAGACACATCTTCCATCTGTCACCTTCTGACTGTTGATCCTGTGAGTTCACAGGCCAGGGGGATGCTGGTGAGGACCCTTTTCACTGGGACCCCCAGGAGTTCCTGACAGAGACAGACTTGGAGACACCAGTAGTCTGGTGAGAAAGGGGCTTAATGTCATGAAGTATTAAAAAATCTAATATATTCAAAAATTTACGAGTGAATATTTTGGAAGGAAACTTCAAGAAATGTAGAAGAGAGGGAGAAGAAAGAATCTCTGAAAGTCACCTCTTTGGGTGGAATTTTCTCATTTCTATATTTGTGGTCACCATTGTATACTGGTAACAAGATTTCTTGCCATAAAAGTTTCTCAGATGGTGAAATTATTTACAATATGGATACATTTATTTCTTCCTGTGTGCCTTTGTTTGTTTAAACATTATTTTTGAGTACTTAATGTGAGTCAGTCTTACTCTAGATACCAGTATTGTGGAGTTGATCAAGACAGAGAGGACTCTCATCCCCTATTACTTAATTTTTCAATAGGATCAAAATAAAATACTTTTAAATAGATGTTTATAATAAATATAATGACATAAACACATAGTCTGGAGATTTAAAAAATATAATAGACTATCTGCCCATAAAAAATATAGCTGATTTCTCTACTGCCTAAAATCAACAATAAAGCATATCCAAAATGTCCCAAGACTCTAAAAAGAGTTATATTTTTGTGAAAGGAGACAGGCAGTAGATATATAGACGATGATATAATTTTAGGTAGTGATAACTGCTATAAAAATAAAACTGGATGATATAATAGAAGATAATTAGGGAATTAGGGCTAGCTTAGATAAGGCTCTAAGGAAAATTCATGCACTTCATTTATTAAACACAGATATAGTCCAATTTTCTCCTTCTTGTATCAGATTCATTATATATTCTCAGTAGTTTTCTAGGAATTTGGCTATTACCTGAATTTTTTTCTTTAAAAATAATATTGTTTATATTATAAATTTCTTATTTTAAATGTGCATAGGATCTTTAATGATGCCCTATCTTCATTGTCAATATTTGCAATTTATTCATTCTCTTACTTTCCTTCATCAGTCTTCCTAGATTCAAATCAATTTCATTAGTCTTCTCAATGAAATACCTTTTGCATTTGATGATTTTTTCTATTGTATATTTCGTTTCTATTTCACATATTTCTGTCCTTATTTTCTTCCTTCAGTATTTTCTACTTTTAAGAGAAGTTACTTTCTGCGACTTGCTGGTTTTTGAAAATAACATCATGGCATGAATATTTAGTTCATTGATTATGGTATCTTTCTTTTTTTCTGGATGAATATTTTCATTCAAAGCTATTATTCCACTCTCTGCATCCATTGTGCATTTATTCCTGGGTTAGGGCCCAAGTAGAGGCTAAAGAAAATAGAATATGAAGAAGTAGAACACCTTTGTTGCTCCGTAGGACCTCTCTGTCTGGCAGTGGACACAGGGCTTGTGAGTCCTGCATAATGAGATCATATACGATGGACTGCCCTGAGGATCAGACAGATACTTCACTCACATTTCCATGGCTCTTGAAGGAGAACTTCCAACTTGATGGATTTTATTACTGCCCTGGATTTGACAGGTCCCCTCTTGGTGGGGAATCGAAAAGGAGCATTTCCTGCCTTTCCTAAGTCCCTCCACAGTCTATGGGCCCTATGCTCACACAGACCCCCATAGAAACCCACCCACAGTCTGCACTCCCCCGTTCCCAGCTGCACAGACAGATCAACATGCAGAAACAGATGCACACAATGATGCCAAACTCAGGTTCCAACCACGTATCAAGAAAGATGAGAAATTCTGAAATAGTATCCTGAATCTGCTATGCATGGGTTTTTCAAAAGAAATAATACTTTTTTTTCACAATTATTGAAATCTTTTATTTGCTTTAAGACTTTAGAAGCTTTGAGAGGTGAGGAAGAAAGATTCTTGGAGGTAGATTATCTTTGAAAAATCAATTGTGCTATTACCTCTATTCCCTCCAAAGGGAGAGAAAGTGCCCATCTTCTTATCCCAAACCCCCCAAAGGAAGAGGATCCAACAGGGCGGGCTATTTGTAGGCATTAAGATGCAACCCCTATGACTGGGGGAGATGGTGGCCTGAGTATGATTTTCCAGGGCAGTGAAAGGGAGATGTGCCTATAAAAGCTTAGCTCTGGGGAGCAGCCCTGGGCTTTCAGATTTTCCCAAGACCAGAGACACAGGTATGTTTTATCTCTAAGCAAGGCAAGTGATACAATCTACAAAGACATTGGCACAAAAGTTGAAGGCATTTTAATTTTTAGCATCAAAGAATAAAATAAAACAAAGTGAAGAGCACATGAAAAGAATAGTCACCTTTTCTTTGGAAATGAAGCTGATGAGAATATCAGAAGGAACATGCATTGCTCAGTAAGTTGTTTTCTTGCCAAGGTTCCTAATCATCTCAACAAATCATAGTTCTATTAATTTGAAATTGATGTAAAGTTGGAGGAAGAATCAGGCCTAGGAATACGTGTGTGTGTGTTCACTTTTTCTTATAAAGTGAACAGAAAGCCTCCAGAAAGATACAGCTCAGCAGGACATCCCAGGTGATTGCTTATGTAAAAATTCTAATCCAACTTGTATTAGGCCATTCTTGCATTGCTATAAAGAAATACCCAAGATTGGGTAATTTATAAAGAAAAGAGGTTTAATTGTCTCACGCTTCTGCAGGCTGTACAGGAAGCATAGCTCTGGCATTAGCATCTGCAGAGGCCTCAGGACGCTTGCAATCATGGCAGAAGGTGAAGTGGGAGCAGGGTTTTACATGGTGAAAGCAGGAGCAAGAGAGAGTTGGCAGGGGGAGGTGCCATACACTTTTAAATGAGCAGATCTCCTGAGAACTCACTATCATGAAAACAGCACCAAGCCATGAGGGATCCACACCCATGACCCAAAAACCTCCCACCAGGCCCCACCTCTAGCACTGAGGATTACAATTCAACATGAGATCTGGGTGGGGACGAACATCCAAAATATCTCACAATTATTATATACTGGGTCAAGTACAGTATATGAGGTTTACCAAGAGAAGTTTGGCTAAAAGTCTCAATATCTCACTAGATAAATATCTCAGGCTTCAAGGGGTAGTGCGTTGAAAAGAAAAGCCTTGTTAAGATATAATTCAGTCTCTACTGAAAATACAAAAACTAGCTGGGCGTGGTGGTGCCCGCCTATAATCCCAGCTACTTGGGAGGCTGAGAGGCAGGAGAATTGTTTGAGCCCAGGAGGCAGAGGTTGCAGTGAGCCGAGATCCTGCCACTGGACTCCAGCCTGGGGACAGAGCCAAACTCTGTCTAAAGAAAAAAAAAGATATAATTCACATAACATGCAATTCATTGCAATGCAATTGGCTTTTAGTATATCCACAGAGTTATGCATTCATCACATGACCAATTTTAGAACATTTTCATTACCCTAAAATTAAACCCCACAGCATTTAGCTGTTGATGCAGGATTTTTCTCTGCCCACTTTGCCAGACTCGTGGAAGGGATGCCCATCTACTCAGTCTGCCATGCTCAACCCTCTGCAGAAGGGAACAAGTGAGTGAGCAACAACGAGATCTGGCTGACTGCTTTGGGCGTCAACACAGGAGCAAGCTCTGAGTGAGACCTGGGGCCAGTCCAGGCATGTCACCTTGAGGGGAATGTGGCAGCGCCCAGGTGAGGGTGCCCATGACCCTGAAGCCCGAGAGGAGGTGTTGCAGAGCTCCTTTAGTTCAGCCGTCCACAGGGTGTTAGCAGCTCAGTTGGCCCCTTGCCTCATCCATGGGGTGGTTGCCCTCTGCCAGCAAAGGCAAAGGGCTTGTGTGACAGCCTTTCTGGGTACCCACACTCAGTGGGTCCTGAGCTCTTGTCTGACATCCAAGAAGAATGAAGTCATGCAGACAATTGAAGGATGGTGGAGGTGGAGAATTTTATTGAGTGAAGAAAACAGCTCTCAGTGGAGAGGGAAGCTGGAGAGGGGACAGGAAGGGCAGGTCATCTTCCCTGAAGTCAGGTTGTCCCTTCCCCAGAGTCAGGTTGTCTCTTCCCTAAAGTCAGGCCATCTCCTTCCCTGAAGTCAGGCCATATTCTCCTCTACTGACTGAGTCTGGGAACTTTATAGGCACAGGATGGGGAGTGTGTGCTGATTGGTTTGTGAGTATGCAAAAAAGGTTAAAATGAAGACACCATCCAAAGGTTGGCATGATATTGTAGAAAACCAATTAGGCAAGGGTAGCTATATGTAAAATAGGTGAAGGGTGGGCATGAATCAGAGGAAAGTGTGCCAAACAGGAAGACAAGTTCTCAATCCAGTCCAAGGATTTAACTTGTAGCCTGGCTTTCAGGCTTTCAACTGTCTTCGGCTTGGAGATGGGGTCATGGGCTCCCACCCCTGTCTGTCTGGGCATTTGGCTGCCTCCTGCTGCTATCACTGTCACTCCCAATCTTCTCATTCACTCATCACTCCTGCCCTAAATAACCATTAATCTACATTTTTCTCTAGATTTGCCTAATCTGGATCTTTCATACACATGGAATCATATAATAAGTAATTTTTTGTGACTGGCTTCTCTCACTTAGTGTAATAATTTAAAGATTCTTTCCTGTAGCATAAATCAGTGTTTCATTCCTTTTCGTTGCTAGGTAATATTTCACTGTATGGATATATGATTTTATGTATCTTTCAGCTGATAGGCATTTGGGCTATTTCCACACTTTGGCGATCATGAGCAATTCTGCTATGAATATTTATGCCCAAGGTTTTGTGTGGATACATGTTTTCATTTCTATTGGGACATAAACAACTCTTTTAACTTCTTGAAGGACTTCCAGGCTCTTCCAAAGTAACTGCAGCTCAAAAACATGCAGGGCTTTGTTTTTGTCACTGCTGGATCCCCAGTGTCTAGAACAAAGCTTGACACATTACAAGCCTCACAACACATGACTTGAGTAAAACAAGTAAATTCCACATCTTGTATTCCTGAACACTAACATGTAATATCAACATTTTTCATGCATTCTCTTGGAAATTTAAGCAAGAATTGCACAAGGGATTTTGAAAACTAAACACTTCTCATTTTAAAATGGAAATAAATACCTACCTTCCAATAGAGTTATTACAAGGCTGAAATGTGGTTATATACATGAAAGCGATTTGAAAATTACCAAGTATTATAGAAATGCCAGTTGCTGTTACTATTTTTATTCAAGTTGTTTTTGTTAGGATTATCACTCTTCCTGTTCACAGTCCAGAACCAGACTCAAAGGCACTGAGTCACTTCCACAGTTATATTTGTTCCCTTAGTGTTTCTTGGCAGTGGGGTATGCAGCTATATTGGTAATATTTGCTCAGTTTATTCATACTGATTGCATGCATAATATAGATTGCCCTAAGACCACTCTCCTTGGGGACTGATATTTGCCAATCTCCCCTCCAAATCTATTCCTAACCCTAGTGCACCCTGCACTACTCTAACCTGTAGGCTGACCTTTTCATATCGCAGCACCTGGCTTCCTCTGCTCTCTGGCTTCTGGTTAGATTTTCTGATTGGAGACGCTGGGTTTTCAGGGTCAAAAGAAGAGAGAAGTCAAGAGATTTATTACCCTCCCTCTCTCCCTGCTCTCCAAGACTTGGCATCGTCTGTGTTCCTTTTATGGAGGCCACAGCTTCCATGGCTTCAAATGCCAAGGTCTTCTTAATGCCAAAGCTCCTGTATGGTGTGGCAACTGTCCCCTCCTCTTGTTCCTTTGGTTGGAGTAGTGGTATGGAGTTAGTGTAATGGCTTCCCACTGTTGCTAGGTCCTGGGTGCAGTGCCATCTCCCATTTATTTAATGTTGTCCAATCTATTTAAGTACTATCTTTATTAAATTTATTAAATTCAATCCCATTTTGAGTGTACCATGTGTTTCCTGTGAGGACCCAACTAATAAACGAATAATAATAATAATAATAAATAACACTTACTTTGCACTCTTTACATGCCAGGTTCTACGGGGTGCATTCACACACAAGCTGGTTCACTTTGTCCTCACAGTGACTGAATGAGATAGGCACTCTTTCTGTAATTCCCATTTTGCAGATGAAGAAACTGATCCTCAGAGAGCACCCCTGACTCCCACCAGGTCATACAGCTAGTAGCTAGCAGAACCAGCATTTAAACCTCCTTGGCTTGCATATAGGATCCATGCTTCAGCCCATCTGTGGGGTTCCAAGTTATGACATGAGAATGGCTCAGGCTGGTGACTTTCCCAAGCAAAATGTTGGCAGTGGGATCCATGACACTATTTAGCTTTTATTATTCATCATTAATTGTAAGAGTGCATGTTCAATGTCACTAGCTGAGGTTCTCAAGCTTGCACAGGGAGACTTTCAATTAATCCACTAAAAAAGCTCTTTGTGCCACAACTAATGCATGCCTATTAATGTGTGATTACTGTAGAAGGCCCAGTGTTCTTTGTCTGAGACGATGTGAAACTGACCAGGAGCGGGGATGATTTAGACACAATCAGAGTGCATTACACAAGCTCATTTTCACGTTAATAGGAACAATAAAAGACTTCTCACCATATTTACACCCAGGCCTTCTCATATTTTAGAATAAAAGCAGGTTATAAAAGAAGTTGTTCTACACAGCACATTTACTATTTTCCAGAGCTATCTGCAGCTTCCTGCAGTGCTGGCAGAATGCAAATAGCCCCCATAATTTGTTAGGGATTTTTAAAATACATGTGCAGTAAATTAGATTGATTAATAGCTTTATTAAATTGTATGAGTCACAATTTTAGGGTTTAATAACAACGCTCACATATTAAGAAATTGTTCTTTGCAAGGAACTGTTCTAACATATATATATATATATATATATATACACACACACATATATATGCCTTAACTACTTCCATCCCATAATAATCTTATCATGTAGGTCATATTTTCAGCCCCATTTCACAGACAAGGAAACTGAGGCACAAAGGTGTTATTTAGCTGGGATACAGATGTACCACTAGGAGGTGAGCACAGGTTTATTAGACAGACTTCAATATCCAGGCTCCTACCCTTTATGCAAATCTCCCATTAGGGCTTCCACTCACTTTATAGATGTCATTTTTTTTTCAATTTGGCTGCACAAATACTTCTGGACTCATGAGCCTGAAGGGTGAATTGAGCTGTGATTTCTCTCAAATGTGTAAGTGAAGTAACTCAGGAATGGAAAACCAAATACCGTATGTTCTCACTTATAAGTGGGAGCTAAGCTATGAGGATGCAAAGGCATAAGGATGACGTAAGGACTTTGGGGACTCAGGGAACATCGGGAGGTGGAGTGAGGGATACAAGACTACATATTGGGTGCTGTGTACACTGCTAGGGTGACGGGTGCACTAAAAGCTCAGAAATTACCACCAAAGAACTTATCCATGTAACTAAACAAAAAAAATATCTATCAGTTTTTTAGTCTTATGAGCCTGCCTCTGGCTGCAGTTTTGTTGCCTTGCTATAATTTGACAGGCAATGCCATTTTTGTTAATTCCTAAATGGCTCGTAATTGGGATATTAATTCTCACTTTAACCTGATGGTTATTTGTGTGTTTGGACATTTATTTTCCTTATCATTTCTACTTATAGTTCATGAATATTAGAGAATGCCTGGCCTTTTAATAGTTGAATTTTTAAATTCTTTCTTTGAGATAAACACTATAATAAAGTTTTCTAAGTGTTAAAAAAACCCAACACAGAGGTACTGTCTTGAGTGAACATTCTCTGGCTCTCAGCATGCAGTGAACAGACCAGGAGCACACTGGCCAGCAGATGTCAGGAGTTCCTCATGGAAACCTAGGCTCTGGGCTCCGGACTGAATTCCGTGGGAGAGTAACAATAAACAGCTGGCCTGTGAAGCCCCTCTCCTCAAGGCCAAATCTCCCTCACATGACCCCAAGATACGATCAGGTACTTGGAGTTCTAGAAACACAACTAAGCCTAACCGGATCAAAGACAGGGCCTACAGCAGTGATGGAAATACTAAATAGTGGTTGTATTTTTGTATCTTCCATGACTTGCATCTGATGAGCCCTAAATGTCTCAGGGAGAATGGCTTATAAATGCCGGGTGAGACAAATGACTCTCATGCTTTGCTTTTATGACTAAATTATAGTAAAAACAATCGACTCTGCAGGACTCCAGTTCCTACTTTTTCCTATTTGACCATTGTTCTGTTTGGATTACGAAAAGGTTAATGGTGATGGAGATATGTGTGACGATGCCAGTTACCATGTATTGAGTGCTCGCTAGGGGTTAATTGCACGTTGAACAAATATGAGTAGTTTCTATTTAATCCTATAGCAGTTCCTCATATATTTATTGTAAACAATTAAAAATACAGTGATATGGTTTGGCTCTGGGTTCTCACCCAAATGTCATCCCAAATTGTAATCCCCACATGTCAAGGGAAGGAGGTGATTGGATCATGAGGCTGGTTTCCCCATGCTGTTCTCATGATAGTGAGCGAGTTCTCATGAGATCTGGTGGTTTTATAAACGGCAGTTTTCCTGCACTCACACTTCTCTCTCCCGCCACCATGTGAAGAAAGTCCTTGCTTCCCCTTCGCCTTCCGCCATGAGCGTAGTTTCCTGAGGCCTCCCCAGCCATGTGGAACTGTGAGTCAATTAAACCTCTTTCCTTTATAAATTACCCAGTCTCAGGTAGTATCTTTACAGTAGTGTGAAAACAGACTAATAGACATAGATTTAAAAACATAAAGCAGAATACATATAGAAGCATATAATCAATGTCACCCAAAATAACCACCTTTTGAGGCTAAACCATTTAGGTGCAAGCACATTGAGAATCATTCTATCTTCTCAATGATTTTAAACTTTTATAAAGTCTTTTTATCTCTAGTTGTACATTTTATCTTAAAGACTAATTTGTCAGATATTTTTCTGGACACAAAAGCTTTCTTCGGTATGGCTTGCATGGTCTAATTTTTTCAATCTTCCTCTGTCTCTGTTTGAAGTGAATCTCCTATAAATATACATTTATTTTAATCCAAAGAGATGCTTATATTTGTTTTGTTAGATTCAGTCTCCTTATACGTAATGCAATTCTTAATATATTTGGGCTGTCAGCTTACTCTGCTTTTGTTTTTCTGTTTGTCTTGCCTGTTTTGTCTTTTCTTATTCCAAATTAGAAAATGTTTATTTACATATTTTCCCTATGAATTAGGAAATTATAAATAATATTACTCTTTCTAAGGGATTATCTTAAAGATTGCAATATGGATAAGTGACATATTAAAGGTTACATTAATTGTGGCTTTTCTTCTTTTCCAGGAAAAAGCAAAAATCTTAGAATTGTTTAACTTCATTTATGCACTTTTTGAATTAAATGCCATTTTGCCATGCATGCTAATTCTGTTTATGTGTGCATTAAATTTCTCACGTGATTATTGGAATTTGTGTTACTGTTTTATGTGGTCATTATTCATTCTGCATATTCACCCTTTGTGATGATTTAATTCCTTCTTGGTTTTTTGTTATTGTTATTGTTTTGGGGTTCGGTGTGTGTGTGTGTGTGTGTGTTTTGGCCAAGATTTGGGATTATTTCATTCTTCCTAAATAACAACCCTTGATATTTTCTTTAATCTGGGTCTTCTGGTAACAAAGACAGTTTCTCTTTGTCTGAAATGTCTTTATTTCACTATCATTCTTAAAGAATATTTTTGCTGAGATACTTTCAATTATTTTGGTTGAGAAGTCACCTGTCAGTCTACACATTTTTTCCCTCTAATTGGAAAGATAACAATGAATTTTAAAGAACTAGACTTTAGTTCTGGAGGGACATGGCTGAGAATCCTGGCTCTGCTATAACTAGTGACTGCCTCAAGCTTTCACACCTGTGAAATGGGGATAACAATATCTCCCTTGCTGTGATTTTGTAAAGACTGGAGATAAATTATTATTATTTTTTAGACATGTGGCCTAATGGGCACTTAAAATAATAACAATATTATTATAAATGTTAATAAGTTAATAACTTTCTTATAAATCCTTCTTGTTCAGAAAAACAAACATCTGTATAGCCCCTGCACATAAGAGCAAATGGACCAAATTTGATATTGTAAAAATGATCAGATTGGATATTTTAAAATTATTCTTACTACTAAATTCTTTTCATTCAAGTCTTGCTAACCCTTTTCTCTTCAATCTTTATCTCCACCATAAAAGCTCTCCTCCTGTTAATACATAAAGGGTGGAGTGTGGGCACCAGAGCACGTGCAGGTTCACGTGAGCACAGGAAGGTCACAAAGAAGGGGAAGGCCACACACAACCTGATTTGGTTGCAAGACAAATTTTCTATCAGAAACTCATTAGTAGGCTGAATGCGGTGGCTTATGTCTGTAATCCCAGCACTTTGGGAGGCTAAGGTGGATGGATCACCTGAGGTAAGGAGTTCGAGACCAGCCTGGTCAACATGGTGAAACCCTGTCTGTACTAAAAATAACAAAAATTAGCCGGGCGTGGTGGCAGGTGCCTGTAGTCTCAGCTACGCATGAGGCTGAGGCAGGAGAATTGCTTGAACACGGGAGGCAGAGGTAGCAGTGAGCTGAGATCGCGCCATTGTACTCCTGCATGGGCAACAAGAGTGAAACGCTATCTCAAAAAAAAAAAAAAAAAAAAAAGGAAACTCATTAATGCTGGCTCAGAAGTTCTGACAACATTACCTTTGTTTTTATAGGTTCTTACAGTAGAGATAAGTTTGCAAAGGCCAGTGTTTGCATATTTTTCTAATAATTAATTCCTTTCCTAATACCAGATGTGATCTCAATCATTCCATAATGTCACACATTTTATTAGCTTTGTCTCTCATATAGGGATTACTTATTTGTTTTTTAGAAGGGCTGAACGAAATTGAAGTTTAATTCCTTCGCACGTGGCCTGTAAGAGAGTCACCATTCTTACTGAAGCTGAGAAGGAAGTTCAAGAATGAGAAGGAAAACTATCTCTGATCTTCTCCAAAGACGATAATTTATTTACAGCTGTCTCTTCTCTTGTCTTTACCTTTATTATTAAACACACACAGGCACACGCACGCACACACGCACACACACATATACACACTTGCACACCACACGCACACACATGCACACCACACGCACACACACATACACACACGGTTTCTTTTGTTCAATCATTCAAATGGTTTCACTGTTTCCTTGGTTTCTTCAAAGATTCCGTGTTGGTTTTATTGGTTCTCTCAATTGCCCCTGTGATTTCCTTTGAACTAATTTCTCTATTTCTAATTCTTTTCTTTTTTCTACTCACTGTTGCTCTTTTGTTCTATTTTTTAAAATTCTCACTTCCAGAATGCATGTATGGTGATGTGTCCTCTACACACCGTTTCAGTGCCTGTCCCAGGATCTGTCGGCCTTGTTTTCATTGTGGTTCAACTCTAAATGTTTCTCATTTTTATTATAGTTTCCTGTTTTATATAAATTCCAAATCTATGAAGATTTGGTTTACTTTTAATATTTTCTGATTTAAAAATGTGTTTTCAGCACTTTGGGAGGTTTGAGGCAGGGGGATCACTTGAGCCCGGGAGTTCAAGACCAGCTTGGGCAATATAGCAAAACCCCATCGCTACAAAAAATACAGAATTAGCTGGGTGTGATGGCATGGCCCTGTAATCCCAGCCACTTGGTAGGCTGAGGTGGGAGGATCACCTAAGCCCAGGATATTGAGGCTGCAGTGAGCCAATGTGGCACCACTGCACTCCAGCCTGGGTGACAGAGTAAGAACCTGTCTCAAATAGAAAAAAAAAAAAGTCTTCATAGAGGGGAACAACGCACTCTGGCCTACCAAAGGGTGAAGGATGGGAGGAGGGAGGGAGTCAGGCAAAACAACGAATGGCTATTAGGCTTAATACCTGTGTGATTATAAAATAGTCTATACAACAAACCCCCATGATGCAAATTTACTTATAGAATAAACCTGCACATGCAACCCTGAACTTAAAATGAAAGTTAGATAAATAAATAAATAAAAAGAATATTTATACAGATTAAATCAACTGCTCAAAAAAGTGTTTTGTTTTATATTGTTTAAAGATTTTTTATATCATTAGAAATGATATTTTGTGTTTAGAGGAAATGCATATTCTTTCATTTAAGGGAATGGGTTGTATATAAGTCCTTTAGTTAAAATTTGCTCAACTAGTGCTTATTCTTACTCATTTACATCGTTTGGCACATCAACTTCCAAGTAAGGTATGATAAACCTTCCTGCTCTTATAATTGTTTGTCAAATTCACCTGATATTTCTGACAATACATATAGCAACTTACATTTAAATTATGTTCTTAGTTACTTACAATTTTAAATTTCTCACAAACTTGTAGGTTGTCTCTTACTCATTTAGTATTCTATTTGTATCGAGAACATTTTTGCCTAGAATACTATTTTCTCTGATATTTAATAAAACTTTATCAGCTTTTCCCTGGTTGGCATTTATTGTACATACTTTTCCCATTAGTTTTCTGGTATTTTGTCTATATCATTGTATTTTTTTCTTCAACTTTTATTTTAAGTTCCTGGGTGCATGTGCAGGATGTGCAGGTTTGTTACATAGGTAAACGTGTGCCATGGTGGTTTGCTACTCAGATCATCCCATCACCGAGGTATGAAGCTCAGCATCCATTAGCTATTCTTTCTGATGCTCTCCCTCCCACTACCTCCCCCTCCAACAAGCCTCCGTGTGTGTTGTTCTTCCTCATGTGTCTATGTGTTCTCATCATTTCAGCTCCCACTTATAAGTGAAAACATGCGGTGTCTGGTTTTCTGTTTCTGCGTTAGTTTGCTGAGGATAATGGCTTCCAACTCCATCCGTGTCCCTGAAAAGGACATTTACAACTGTATCTTTAAATGACTTTTGTACTATGCTTGATTTTTAAAATCTAAATATTAGGACACTGTAACATAATTTCAAATTATACGTACTTAACCACCATAAACTCAAAATACACAATGCCAAATTGTTAGAATTATATATTATTATTATTACTTGGAATTTTAGCATCACTTGATTTTTAATATTTGTACATTTAGTTATCATTAAATTTATCATAATTCTTATTTTCTCACACACACACATATATATACACACATATACACACACACACACACACACATATATATATATTTTTATTTTTATTTTTATTTTTATTTTTTTTTGAGACAGAGTCTCTCCCTGTTGCCCAGGCTGGAGTGCAGTGGCACAATCTCGGCTCACTGCAACCTCTGCATCTTGGATTCAAGCAGTTCTCCTGCCTCAGCCTCCCAAGTAGCTGGCACAGGCCACCATGCCTGCCTAAGTTTTTGTATTTTTAGTAGAAATGGGGTTTCACCATGCTGGCCAGGCTGCTCTCAAACTCCTGACCTCATGATCTGCCTGCCTCAGCCTCCCAAAGTGCTGGGATTACAGGCGTAAGCCACCACACCTGGCCACTATTTTATATTTTTAAAGCTTGCTTGAATTTACTCACCAAGTGCTATCTAGACACGGGCTTAGAAAAATTCTGCTTGGGGTTTTGATGTAAATTCTTGAATCTGAAGGTGCATTTTAAAAAAATGAACTTCAGATCATGCTTAGATTAAGCTCTTCAAATGCTGCGTCTCTTCGTCCTTCTTCTCTCTCCTTATGGAACACCTGCCTATTTTATCCTTCATGTCTCTTAACTTCTGTGGAATATTTTTCAGGGCTTTGTCTCTCTGTGTTCTGGGCAATTTCCTTAAATCTATGTTCCAGTTTGTTTGTTCTGTTTTCTCCGAAGTCCTTGCTCTTTAAAGAGGAAAAATACATCTCTGTGTCTGTCTATGTATACCCCGTACCTATATCCACCTACACCCACTCCTGCATCTAAATGTGTATATTCACATAGAGGTACATGTATGGGGATACAGTTATTCTCCATTATCTGCAGAAGATACAGCCCAAGACCCTCAGTGTATGTGTGAAACTGCAGATAGTATAAACCTTACATATAGTATGTTTTTTTCTATACGTATATAACTATGATAAAGCTTAATTTATAAATTAGGAAGTTGGATATGGTGGCTCTTGTCTGTGATTCTAGTGCTTTGGGAAGCAGAGGCAAGAAAATTGCTTGAGGCCAGGAGTTCGAGACCAGCCTGGGCAACATAGTGAGACCCTATCTCTACAAAAAATTAAAATTGTAAAAGTATAAATTAAGCACAATAACAGACTAGCACTAACAATTAATAGTAAAATAGAACAATTTTAACAATATACTGTAACACAAGTTTTATGCATGTGGCTTCTCTCTATCTCAAAATACCTTACTATTTTTGAACTGTGGTAACTAAAATCAATGAAAGCTAAGCCCCAAATAAGGGGGCCCTACTGTGTACATATAGGAATAATTAAACAAGTTTAAAATAACATCATTACTAGCAATAATTACAGTGGTTAACACACAGCTTGGGAGTCACACTGTCTGAGCCATTCTATAAATGTAATAGTAGCATTATTATTACTTAAAATTTTCTAGGGCCAATTATGTGTCTTGCACACGTTATGCAAAACACTCATTGATTTCCTTACAAAACAATTCTGAGGGCGATGCCACTGTAGCGCTTATTTTAGAGAGGAGAAAACTGAAGTGCAAAGGATCTGTAATTCAGCCCAGCTCACCCAGGTAGCAAAAAACAGGGCTGAAATTTGAACTGAGTGTGGCCAGAATGCACAGCCTGCCATGCCAGAGTCCTGCACCCAGTAGATCATCAGTGGAAGCTGGCTTGATTAATGAAACAATGAATGAATCATTACCAGTCACATCTGCCATTTCCTGGGAACCCGCAGTCAAGAAATTGCAGGACTTCAGGGGAGCCATCATACACTCACAATACTGATAGGCAGATTGGATTGTTCCCTCTTATGAAGATTAAAAAATGGAGGCCTTGGAGGCGTGGAAAGACTTTGGCCACAGCCATGTATCAGTAGAACCAGATTTTGGAGTCCAGATTTTCCTGAAGGAGGCAGAAGAGAGAAATCATTTCTGTGATTGTCTCCCTTCTTGGCCACACCCCAACTGAGTTGCTTCTGGAATATGTAGGAAGAGCAAGGTCCATAGAAATATAATTCTGGGGAGGGGAGGGCAGGCTGTGTCCACAGCAGTGACATCATGAGAGGCATGCACCAACAGCAACAGCACAGAACACGGGGTGTGTGGAGGAGACAATCACCTGTGAGCAGACCTCATGGAATGTGCTCAAAACAGACTTAGTGTGTTAAGCCATTTTTACATTACTAAAAAGGAATATCTGAGACTGGATAATCTATAACGAAAAGATGTTTATTTGCCTCACAGTTTTGCAGGCTGTACACAAAGTATAGTGCCAGTATTTGCTTCTGATGAGGACCTCAGGAAGCTTACAATCATGGCGGAAGGCTAAGGGGAGCCAGGGCATCACACAGGGAGGGTGGGAGCAAGAGAGAGAAGGAGCGAGGCAGTGAGAGAGTGAGAGGAGACCAGGCTGTTTTCAACAATCAGCTCTTCTGTGAACTCACTCATCGCCAAGGGAATGGTGCTAAGCCATTCATGAGGGATCTGCCACCACGATCCAAACACCTCCCTCCAGACCCCACCTCCAACACTGGGGCTCCCATTTCAACATGAGACTTAGGGGGGAAAACGTTCAAACTATAATTACCCAGGATGGCATAGGCTACGCCTTCCTTGCCAGGGTTCAGGTGTCAAAGAGGAAACAGGGAAAACACAGGCAGTGGTGTCCAATGGCTAGGCCTACAGTGTGTTTGTGCAGGGGGAAAGGACAAGGGCAGGCAGGAGGGGCAAGATGTAGGGAAAGAGATGCAGAAAAGCCCTTTCTCCTATCAGAACCTCTCTGGAAAAAAAATAATGTATTGATTCTGAGATTCCCATTTCTGTGCTTTATGTGTGTGTGTGTGTGTGCGTGCGTGTGTGGTCTTCTCATATCGCCTCTGATTTCTCTTTGCAAAGGAAAACTGAAGTCTAATGGTGCAAACGCAGTGGCCTTTGCAAAGTTTTAAAGAATAATGATGTTGATGATTCTCTTGTTAGCCCAACATTATCTTTGTTCAGATTTCAATTCATGAGGCACGTATCCCAGGGGCCCAACCCAAACAAAAGAAAAGCTTCACAATTAAAGTCTTATTAAGAGAAATCAAAATAGGCCAATGAGATTTTTTTCTTTAGACCCTTGAAAGTGAAAGACTGACAATGCACTCTGAAATGGTGCTGTCTCTGCTTGCATAATTTTCAAAAGCATAGTCACCCCATCTGCAATGATACTTCATCTGCAAACCGTTAAGTATGTATCTCATTTTGTTCCATAATAAGAAACCAAAGACATACTTAAAGTTGCTTGGAAATAAGGATGAGTACTTCAGGAGCCCTAAGTGGACAGAGATAAATAGAGTTGATATTTCTCACACTTCTTGCCGAAGAAGAATAAAGAATGCACATCATTCCTTGTACAAAGACAACCATTGATGTAGCAGTTTTCCAAGGGCTAAAAAGCATTACTTTAATCCATATATAATGAGTCTTTTCTCCGTGTCAGGTGCTGTTTTAAGGTCTGAGATGCAGAGGGGGCACAGTCTCAATCCCCTTTGAGACTAATGTCACACAGCGGACATGCGCCCTCTGCACGATGGGGGCCTAGAAGATGAGTCTGTGTTTGATGGAACAGATTATTTCTTTCTCATTGAGTTGATAACCTGTATTAGCTCCTTTCGCTGCTGCAACAAATTACCACTAGCATAGTCTTACAACAACACACATGTATTACCCTCCAGTTCAGAAATCTAAAATGGGTCTTACTGGATTTGCAGGTGAAGTATCACTGCAGATGGGGTGACTATGCTTTTGAAAATTATGCAAGCAGAGAGAGCACCATTTCAGAGTGCATTGTCAGTCTTTTCAATTTCAAGGGTTTAAAGAAAAATCCTCACTGGCCTATTTTGATTTCTCTTAATAAGACTTTAACTATGAAGCTTTTCTTTTGTGTGGGTTGGGCCCCTGGGATATGTACCTCATGAATTGAAATCTGAACAAAGATAATTTTGGACTAACAAAAGGATTATCAACATCATTATCCCTTAAAGGTGTCTTCAAGTCTCAGTTTCTTCTGAGGCTCTCAGGTAGAATCTATCTCCTGGCTGTTTTCCACGTCCAGAAGCTTCCAGTGTTCCTTTGCTCATGTCCACATCACTCCTATCTCTGCTGCCTTTATCACAGATCCTCTCACTCTGACCCTCCTTCCTCCTTCTAATAAGGATATGTGTGATTCCAATGGGTCTGCCAGGATAGTCCGGGACAAGCTCCCAGTCTCTCCATTAGATTAACTCTCATCTCAGTCACATCTTCACAGTCTCTTTTGCCACGTAAGGTAGCCTATTCATAGGTTCCAAAGATTAGAACATCTTTGAAATGTTTGGAGAACAATTATTCTGCCTATGTATTGGGGGCATCTTTGAGGGAATCAATTATTCTGCCTATCACAGTGATCAATATTTAAATACCAGAACATTTACCATTTATACTTTTGGTTAAAATATGAGCTTTAGTTAATAATAACAAACACACCATACTAATAATATACCATACTAACATGTAGTAATTATTGCTAATACTAATACCAATGTATAATACTATACAATATGTATTATTAGTATGTATTATTATACATACTAATATATAATAATTATTAGTAACACGCATAGTAATGAATAATGTATGTCACACATACTATGCATATGTATAACACTATACTAATGTATAATACTATACTAATATATAATAATAATATACCATACTAATGTAAGATGTCAATAATAGGGGCACTGGGTATCCCCATTGGGTTTACAGGAACTCTGTACTATCTTTGCAGTAATTCTGTAAAGCCAAAAATAAAAGTATTAAAAATGACATTTCCTGCTGCCTTGAAAATGTGGGAAATCAATTAACAGTGGGGCATGCCAGCATGGAGACAGTTGACTGTATGAGTCTTTGTTGGGACACACCCCTTTCCATTAACTGAAGTCCCTAAAATGACCTGCTTCATTCATTGATGCCATTTCTCTAGTGGCTTATGGAATTTGAGATTGTGACTCTTGAGTAAAGTCATTGAACAGACAATTATGTAATTACCTGTGCGCTCTGCACCATGGAGAAAGAGGTCCGTAAGTTCCCAGTGTGTCCTTGAAGGGGAATCTTGCCTCTTCTCAGGCTCAGGTTGGTCCCTCAGAGTCCCTCCAAGTCAGATGGAGAGTCAACGACAGATGTGCAGGCAGGTGAAACTTCTTCTTCTCGCTGTACTTTACAGATTATAGTAATTTCAAGCTCTATTAAATGAGGATGCATCTTTGCTGGTTGATGTCCCTATTTTTCTGGTTAAGTGCATTTGTTTCCAGGAGCTGATGTGCTAAGAGAATTGTTGCCTAAGATCTAGACAAGTCATCCCAGTTATTGTGTGGGAGGGAAGGGGAAAAGGAGGTGGGTTGTTAAAAGCTGGTGGAAAATATGCCTGTGGCTAAGAATAATGTAAATCCTGGTATTATAACTTTAAGCCAGGTGCTGAGCCATTACAGTATTCAATTATTTTGATGCTTCAAGGCAAATGTTTCCAGGTCTGAAATTCTAGTCTAGTTGACATTCAACAAATGATATTGTGTTTTCATGGAAAGATGCCCATTTATGAAGGGAAGAATTCATGTCATTCAGCCTGTTCCCTGCCTGCCATCAGCACCCCCATTAATACACCTGTTACTAATGTAAGGTAGTCACCTTTAATGTTTTCTAAAGGAGAAAGAGTCTACAGCCTTCTGCGGAGATACTGCAAGGTCAGGGAAGGCCACATCAGGAGAAAATCAGCCTTTCTTCCTATTCTATTTTGAACTAGGAATCTTGGAACTGTAACCAAATTCTGTCATTTTCCTTACCTTTATTCCTGCACGTAGTTGCTTCTTAGCTAAGTTAACCTTACCTCTTGACCTTCCTTGATGAAAATTAAGAAGCAAGAACAGAGGGTCTGAAGATCTGAAAGCCGTATGTAATTTTCTAGGTTACATATAAAATATCTGCCTTATCATCATAACTATCATTCGCTGAACACCTTTCACAGGCAAGATACTGTACCACACACTTCTCATATAGTATGCCACTAACTTCTCATCGAAATCCTTTGATGATATAACCCACATTTATCTTGTGAAGCAGTCAGCAAACCACAATCCTGAGGTCAAATCTGCCCCACTGCTTGTTTTTGTAAATGAAGATTCATTGTAACACAACTGTGCCCGTTCATTTCTGCATTTTGTGACACAACTGTGCCCATTGATTTCTGCATTTTGTGACACAACTGTGCCTATTCATTTCTGTATTTTGTATGGCTATTTTCCCATGAAAAGAAAAGAATTCAGTAACTCAGTGGCTGCAGTTCTGTCCTGGTAGCCAACAATGTTGAAAATATTTCAGAGTCTCACCTTTTACAGAAAAGAGCTGGTGAACCCCTGATCTAGTACCACGTCTTAAGAAATACATGAAGACTAATGCATTTAATCCTCCCTCACAACTTGGCAAGCACATATTACTATTTTCCCAGTCTTGCAGATAAGAAAATGAAAGATACAAGGAATTAACTTGCACAAGGTCAAAGAGCTTACAAATAGTAGAGACAGCAATCAAATCCAGCCCTCTACTCCATAGCTGGTTATCTTTATACCACAGAACATGACAATCACCTACACTCAACAGCCCAATCTATTTTCCTACTACCAAACTTCTTTATCAAATATGTGTGTTTATTCTTTCCAAAAGAGATCTAATGTGCTTGCAAAACCATCAGTCTGTAGGAATTCAATATATATGGGCCTGTATCAGCACACAGACGCATGCTTTGTAACATGAGGACATTATAACTTTAAAACTTGTGTTTCTGTCATTTTTATTCCTCTGAATAGTTTCTTTCCTAATTTGTTTCCCACACTTACTCATTTAATAAACTTTGAAATCAACTCACTAATAACCATGCTTAATGAGAACAGCACAGGCTCCCCCAGGCTCCAAAGAGTTACATTAGTCAGTTTCCTTTTAAAGATATATCACATATTTCCAATAATTTTATTCTAGAGGGCAGTAGGATATGTTTCCAATAGAATAAAGCTTTTGGCTATCTGGAAGTGTCACAAGTGAGCTATGTGTTGTGGTACTTAAAAGCAGGGCTGGGGCTCGGCTGCTGGGGTTTGAATTCACACTTCATTACTTAGTGGCTCTGTGATTTAAGAAAGTTAGTTAATTTCTCTGAGCCTCATTTTCTTTGTCTGAAATGAGCACCGTCAAATGCTAGATAACAATGCCTGTTACATATTAAGAACCACGTATCGGCCGGGCGCGGTGGCTCACGCCTGTAATCCCAGCACTCCGGGAGGCCGAGGCGGGGGGATCACGAGGTCAGGAGATTGAGACCATCCTGGCTAACACGGTGAAACCCCATCTCTACTGAAAATACAAAAAATTAGCTGGGCATGGTGGCGGGCGCCTGTAGTCCCAGCTACTCGGGAGGCTGAGGCAGGAGAATGGCGTGAACCCGGGAGGTGGAGCTTGCAGTGAGCAGAGATCGCACCACTGCAGTCCAGCCTGGGCACAGAGTGAGACTCTGTCTCCAACAAAACAAAACAAAACCACGTATGAGACCACTAATATGTGAGGGAGATAGAACTGTGCTTAGACATATTACTGTATTCCTTGACTTCATCAACTACAAGGATTATCAATCTCCTCAGGGCATCTGAACATTGTAATTACGAACATGTTTCTTGACAGTGTGGTGAAATTTGTAGATACACATAAGACCTGCTGCATTCTGTAGAGCTATTTGCTCCTACATTTAATGGCCCAAACGGAGATGTTTTTGGAGGTCCCGTGCCTGCTGTGTTTGCATTATTTTCCAGAGTTTTCTTATTGCCCATTATCATTTCCTGTATACTTTGCTCTGTTTCATCTTGTAATTTGCTATTTCTGATCCGCTGTGGTTTTGTAAACCAGAAAACCAAACTCAGAAGAGTCACGTGCAGAACAAGTTGTTAGTTTTTCATGGATGAGGTTTCAAGTTTGCACGAGGTATTTTCATTTCGAATTTTCCTCCATTGTTCTGGATAGTTGGGGGACCACAGGTTTCCTAGGCTCGTAAAGACATTTAGCACCCCCCCAAAACCTGGGCAGCCAAAACAGAACACTGACTCATTTGACCCTGAATCTCCAGGTGATGGAAAACATTCTTCGCACTCGCATCTTTTCACGGTAGCGCACTCAGGCTCCCCTCAGAGTGTATGGGCCCGACGCTGTCCAAGAAAACCCACGACTGCCAACTCTCATCCCAGCCAGGGAAATTGTGCTGGATTCTTCATGAACCAGCACATTTCATTTATGACACCCAGTGATTAATTTCACCACCTCACTATGAGTACCATCGTTGCCAAATTACAGCATACTTGGAGTCCTCATTACATTCATTGATTCAATTTTAGTGTGACTGAGTTATTGACGTGGATGTGAATTAACTTATTTGTCGGCAGCCAAAGGCCAGTAATAGAATTTAGAGAGAAATTATGTCTAGATAACGCTCAGCATGGGTGAGAGTGTCTGATTTCAGTGACTTAACACAACAAGGACCTCTCCAGGTCTCCTGGGGCTTGCCAGTAGGCAGAGGTTCTCTGGCATATTATCCTTAGCTATCATCAGCCCCTTGGATGCACTGTCTATCAGGGTAGTAGAAAACTGCAAAAGAAGTAAGAAACAAAGCATGTGAATTTTTTTTGCATGGGTAGAACTACTTAGAATTCTAGGAAAGGAATCTATTTTATATCAACAAAATCAAACACTTGCTTTATTCTTCAGGCCAAGGTTCCATATATTAAATATGACAAAATACAACTGGTTCAAATATCATGCTAAGTGAAATACACCATTCACAAAAGACAAATACTGTAGAATTCTTCTTATACCAGGTACCTACAATGGTCAAATACATAGAGACAAAAAGGAGAATGGTGCTTGCTGGGGGCAGGGGAAATAGGAATAGCGTTTGGTTTTGCCAAAAGGTGAAAATAGTTCTGAAGATCAATTGCACAACAGTGCGAATGTGCTGTACACCTACCAATGATTAAGAGCGTAAATTTTTATGTTATGTATATTTTACCACAATTTAAGAGATTCCACAAAGTTTAGTAGCTTAAAAGACAAAACCAACCAACCAAATATGAAAACACTAACTGATTTAGCCAATAAATCTGAAGTCACTAGATGCTTTTAGCAGGGATTGTTTCATGTAGAGAATTAAAGGTTGACTCAACAAAGGAAGGACTGAGCCGGCAAAGTCAGAAAGGCTGCTATAAATCTTGCAAATTATGTTGGCACCCAAGTGGCTGATGCCCAGGAGGAAGTCAGAAACTGGCACCGCTTCGTGCTCACCATCCACCAAGGCCCACATGCATTTCTGCACCTGCCACTGGAGACCAATGCCTTCCCTGCTTTTTACCTTTTAAACCTCATGCACCTGACGTTCACTTGGAGACAAAAATTAGGACTCTACTAGCAAGGCAGCCTAGATCATCCTTAGATAGAGTTTTAGAAGCACAGAGGTAACATTAAGGCTTAATAAACAATCAGGTACAATCTCCACTGGAATTTTTTTTTTTTTTTTTTTGAGGCGGAGTTTCACTCTTTTGCCCAGGCTGGCGTGCAATGTCTTGGTCTCAGTTCATTGCAACCTCTGCCTCCCAGGTTCAAGTGATACTCCTGCCTCAGCCTCCCTAGTAGCTGAGATTACATGCGCTCACCACCATGCCTGGCTAATTTTTGTATTTTTAGTGGAGACAGGGTTTCACCATGTTGGCCAGGCTGGTCTCGAACTCATGACCTCAGATGATCCGCCTGCCTCAGCCTCCCAAAGTGTTGGGATTACAGGCTTGAGCCACCACATCTGGCCATCCACTGGAATATTAAGAAGTGAAAATTAAGAAGCAAACCCATGTTTTTTGAAATTACCACCATATTTAGAGAAAATACAGCAAGTGTGAGGTAAGAGAGGAAGGTAAATGAGATGGAGACAGGCACTTCACTATGGACATTAAGCTCTGACTGTGTTCCACAAAGAACATCAAACTGGTAATACAAAGATGATTTTTAGGAAATAGAGTAGACTGTGAAAAAATAGAAATTTATTTTAATGAGTATTGAAGATCATACAATTAGCAGAGAAAACTGTGATTTCAGAGATGTTATTGATGATGGCTGCTAAATTTGGTAGTAATGAGTTCATGTATCTTCCACAGACAACAACATATTTTAATTCCAGGGCCCAGGAAGGAAACAAATAAGCTTCCTCTCCCACCAACAAAAGAAATATAAAAGAAGATTTCCAAAGTTTGGGGAACCACAACATTGGTGACTCACAGCTATTTGCAAATACTTTTCTGTTACATCTGGTTTGTTTGTTTCTTTGTTTGTTAACAGAAAAAGTGGCAAATAACTTGTGGACAAGTATTTTTTAGCAGCTTTATTGAAGTATAATTAACATACACCAAACTGTGCACATTGGAAGTGTGCAGTTTCCTAAGTTTAGCTATATGTATGCACCTGTGAAAAACTCCCTTCAATCAAGACAATGAGCCCATCCATCTTCTCAGAAAGATTTTTTTTGTTTTGTTTTTTGAGATGGAGTTTTTCTCTTGTTGCCCAGGCTGGGGTGCAATGGTGCGATCTCGGCTCATGGCAACCTCCGCTTCCTGGGTTCAAGCGATTCACCTGCCTCGGCCTCCCTAGTAGCTGAGATTACAGGCATGTGCCACCACGTCTGGCTAATTTTTGTATTTTTAGTAGAGACGGGGTCAGAGAGATTTTTCACCTTGATCTGTAATCCCTCCCTCACACCCCTCCATACCACCCTCCTCAGACAACCCCTCCTCTGCCTCCTGTGACTATAAATGAGGTTGCATTTTTCTCAAACTTCATTTAAAGAAATCATAGAATGCGTACTATTTTTTTGGTCTGGATTTTTTTTTTTTAGACAGGATCTTGCTGTATTGCCCAGGCTGGAGTGCAGTGGTGCAATCACAGCTCACTGCAGTCTTGAACTCCTGGGCTCAAGTGATCCACCCACCTCAGCCTCCTGAGTAGCTTGGATTGCAGGTGTGTGCCACCACAGCCGGCTAATTTTGAATTTTTTTGTAGAGGCAGAGTCTCACTATGTTGCTGAGGCTGGTCTCAAACTCCTAGCCTCAAGCCATCCTCCTGCCTTGACTTCCCAAAGCACTGGGATTACAGGGGTGAACCACTGCACCCAGCCTGGATTCTTTTACTCAGCGTGGCTATTTTACACTTCATCCATTTTATTCCTAATATTTAATAAAATGTTATTCAATATTAAAATATTGAATAATATTTTGTTTATTGTTGATTAGTATTCCTTGTATGAAGATACCACTCTCTGTGCATCCATTAACCTGTTAAGGGACACTTGGCTGGCTTCCAATTTGGGGCTATCCACAAATAAGGCTGCAGTGAAAATCCATGTGCTGGCTTCTATGGATATACCTTTTCATTTATTTTGGGCAAATGCCTAGGATGGTTGGATCATATGTTAGGCATATGTTTAACTCGAAGAAATTGCCAAAGTACTTGCATTCCAAAGTCGTTGTGGAGTGTTTCTTTCACATTCCTGACATTAGTCTTTTTATTTATTTATTTATTTTTGAGATGGAGTCTCACTCTGTGGCCCAGGGTGAAGTACAGTGGCATGATCTGGGCTCACTGCAACTTCCGCCTCCTGGATTCAAGCACTTCTCCTGTCTCAGCTTCCCGAGTAGCTGGGATTGCAGGCGCCCACCACAATGCCCCACTAATTTTTGTATTTTTAGTAGAGACAGGGTTTCGCCATGTTGGCCAGGCTGGTCTCGAACTCCTGACCTTAGGTGATCCACCTGCCTCGGCCTCCCAAAATGTTGGGATTACAGGCGTGAGACACTGTGCCCGACCCCATTCGTCTTTTTAATTTAGCTATTTAAATAGATGTGTAGTAATCTCTCTCTATGTAGTAATCTCTATATGTAGTAATCTCTTATTTTTCTAATGGTTAATGGTGCAGAATACCTATTTGTGTGCCTGCTTTCCATATATCTATGTTGCTGAAGCACCTGTTCAAATTTTCCTCCCATTTTTCACTCATGTCATTTTTTTTCTTCTTGAACTTTGAGAATTCTTTATATTCTAGATACAAACTTCTTGTCAAATTTATGATTGCAAATGTTTTCACCCAGTCTGTGGCTTGCATTTTTATTCTCTTTAGTTGTGTTTTATATAAAAAGCATGTTATGATTTTGATTAGTGCTAATTTTGTTCTTTTTTTTTCAACATTGTTGTGGCTATTCTAGGTCTTTTGCCTTTCCATATAAATTTTAAAATCAGTTTGTCAATTTCTATTTAAAGTGTCTTCATGGATTTTGATTGGGATTTCATTGAATCGTAAATTGATTTGGGAAAAATCAACATGTTAACAATATTGAGAGTTCTCATCTACGAACATGATAGATCTCTTTATTTATAGTTTTCCCAGCAAAATCTTACAGTTTTCAATGTAGGTCTTTCCCATTTTTATTATTTATCCCTAAGTATTTTATATTTTTGATGCATTATAAATGGAATTTCAATTTGGAAGTCTGACTGTTCTTTGGAAGTATGTAGCATCTTTGAATTTCAATTTGGATGTCTGATTGTTCTTTGAAAGGATTTTTGTAGTTTGATTTTGCTGAATCTTGTGCTTGGACCCTGCAAGTGTTTTAAGCAGTTCCAGTAGGTTTATGATAGAGTTGATTGGGTTTCCTACATGGAGTTTTTCCACTCTCTATATGGTGTATAAATAAAGGCAGTTTTCCTAATCCCATTCCATCTGGGTGCCTTTTATTTCTTTTAATTGCCTTATTGCACTGGCTAGAACTTCCAGTACAATGTTGAATACAAGTGATCTGAACAGGCATTTTTGTCTTGTTCTTGATTTCATGGGGAAAGCATTCAGACTTTACCACTAAGAACGATGCCAACTACTGGTTTTTCAGTAGATGCCTCTTACAGATTGCAAGGATCTTCCTTGATGATTAGTTTGGTTAGAAGTTTATTTATTTATATTTTAATCAGGAATGAATGCTGAATTTTGCCAAATGCTTTTTAACATCTAGTGAGATTATCTTATGACTTTGCATTTTAAGTTTGCTAATATGAAGTAAATAATTGATGAATATATAAATTTTAAAGCAACTAGGCAATCCTAAGATGAGCAACACTGGATCTGGAGGTACTATGATTTTTTTACACTGTTAGATTCAGTTTGCTAAAATTTTATTTAGAATTGTTATGTTTATGTTCATGAAGGATATCAGTCCTTAGGTTTATTTTCTTGTAAAGTTTTGTCTGGTTTTTTGTATTCTGGCCATGTTGGCCTCATAGTTTCTTTTTTCAATGTTTTAAAGTAAATTTGTAAAATTAGTATTGTGTCTTTCTTAAATATTTGGTAGAATTCAACGGTGAAACCATTTGGAACTGGAATTTTCTTTAAAGAACTTTTTAAACTAATAATGCAAATTTCCTTATTAGATATAGGGCTGTTGAAGTTAGCTCTTTGTTCTTAACTTGAGCTTCAATAGTTTTGTTTTTCAAGATTTTTCTATGTATGTTTTCAAATTTACTGCTACATAACTGTTCGTAATATTGTTAGCAGCATTTTAGCGTCTTTAGAATGTGTAGTGATGCCATCTCTCTGCTCCCTGGTATTATGAATTTGTGTGCCTTTTTTTCTTGATCAGTGTGAAAGGTATTTATCAATGCTTTTTATATGCTTTAAAAACAAGCTTTCAGATTAATTTCCCTCTTTTTTTTTCTATTTTCCATTTCATTGACATCTACTCTGAGCTCTTTTAAAAAACATATTCTTTCTTCTGCTTCCTTTGAGTTTTATCTGTTTTTTTCTAGTTTCTTAAGATGGAAGCTGAAGTCATCGAAGGGCTTTTCTTCTTTTCTGATACAGGCATTTAAACTTCCCCCTCCCAAATTCTGGGTCATTGACATCCTGCAGATTTTGATATTGTATTAAGATTTTCATTCATTTCAAAATTCTTCCTGATTTTCCTTTTAATGTCTTCTTTGACCCATAGAAATCTAAAACTGCATATTTAATTTCTGAAAAATTTGAAAATTTTACGGAAATCTCTCTATTATTGATTACAATTTTTAATTCTTGTGTGGTCACAACATATATTTTGTATTACTGAAATGCTTTTATATTAACTGAAACTTGTTTTTTTTTCCCCAAGGTCACAGATTATATATATATATATATATATATATATATATAACTTGAAGTTCTAGGTTGCACAGGATGTGGTTTAACTTGATGATTATTCAATGTGCAGTTGAAAAAACTGTGTATTCTGCTCTTCTTTGGTGGACTATTCTATGAAGGTCAATTAGGTCAGATTCATTGTTAGTGTTGTTCAAGTATATTATATTCTCACAGATTTTTCCATTAGGCCTATCAATTTTGGGGAGGAATACTGAAATCTCTGATTATAATTGTGGTTTTGTCTACTTCTAGCAGTTCTATCAGCTTTTGCTTCATATATTTTCAAGTTCTGTTAATAGGAGCGTAAATATTGAAGGTTATTATAGCCTCTCAATGCATTGACTATTTTATCATTTTGAAATAAACTTTTTTATCTGTGATGATATTCTTTGCTGTAAAATTTACTTCATGAGATATTAATGTATCAATTTTACTTTTCCTTGGTTCAGTGTTAGCAGGAATTTTTTCCATTATTTTAATGTTAACCTATATGTTTCTTTATACTAAAGTGGGTTTCATAGTTGAGCCTTCCTTTATATTCAAAATAAAAATATCTGCCTTTTTAGTGGGAGTATTTTTACATTTACATGTAATATAATTACTGATATGTTTAGAATTAAATCTATCATCTTACTATTTATATTATAGTTTCCTCAAATGTTCTTTCTTCCTCTTTTCCTCTTCTGCCTTCTTTTGGATTAATTGAATATTTTTATGATCTCATTTTATATTCTATGTTTGCTGATTAAATCTTTGTTTTGTTATTTTGATGCATTCTTAAGAGTTTAAATTACACAACTGTAACTTATCACAGTGTAGTTTTTTTCAATAGATTTAAGGGGTATAAGTGCAGTTTTGTTACATAGGTATATTGCCCAGTGTGGCAAAGTGTGGGCTTTTACTGTAGCCATTACTTGAATAGTGCACATTATACCCATTAAGTAATTTCTCATCCCTCATTCCCCTCCCAGCCTCCCTTCCCTTTGGATTCCCCAGTGTCCATTTTTTCACTCTGTATGTCCATGTGCACACATTTTTTAGCTCCCACCTGTAAATGAGAACATGCCATATTTGACTCTCCATTTCTGAGTTATTTCACTTAATATGATGATCTACAGTTATAGGTGTGGCAAAGGACAATCACAGTATACTTTAAAGTGATTTAAACTACTTTGCTTAAGTATAAGAAACTAAAATAGTGTACTTCTATTTCTTCCCCTAAACCTTTTGCAATTGTTGCCATACTTTTACATAAAACTCACATTACATTGTTTTTGTATTTGTTGCAATAGTCAATTATCTTTTAAAGAGATTTATAATGAGAAATGAGAAAAAAATCTTAGGTACTTATCCATGAAATTATCATTTCTAGTATTGTTTATTTCTTTGTGGACATCCATTTTTCCTTCTGAAATCATTTTATTTTTGCCTAAAGGAGTTCTATTAATATTCCTTGTAGTATGGGTCTGTTGCGGATAAATTCTTTTATCGATCTTTTGTGTAAAGAAATATTTATTTTGCCTTTACTTTTAAAATATTTTTCTGCGGATAGACAATTGTCTAATATACAAACCATTTTTTTTTTCAGTTTTTAAAATATGCTATCCGACTCTCCTCTTGCTTGTCTTGTTTCTGACAAGAAATGGTTCTCATCATTATTTTGTTACTCTGTATCAAATACTTCTTTTCTCTGACTGCTGTTAATATTTTATCCCCGGGTTTGGCTGATTTGATTATGATGTGCTTTTGTGTATTTTTCTTCATGCTTCTTGTGCTTTGGGTTGGGTTCATGGAGCCTCTTGGATCTCTAGTTTTGATAAAACTAGGTGAAAAAAAATTTAGTCACTATATCCTCAAATCTATTTTTTTCTGTCACCCCCTCTTCATCTTCTCCTTTTGGAACTTCAGTTACTCAAATATTAGGTGACTGGGATTGTTTTGCAGCTCACTGATGCTCTTCTCATTTTTCTGTTTTCTCTTTTTTTTTCTTTGTTTCATTTTGGATAATTTCATTCTACTGTTACAGTTTTATGTTCACAGTTCTTATTCTGTGATGCTTAGTCTGTTGTTATTCCTCCCCAGTGTATTTTCCATCTCAGACATTGTGGTTTTTATCTCTAGAAGTTTTAATTGGGAGAGATACGATTTTCTACATGTTAAAACACTTGTATCTATTCATCACATATGTAGATATGTAGATTTTGACATATATGCATGGAAGTATATACAAATACACGTACATATGCAGATAGTTTCGGACTTACAATGTTTCAACTTAGGATTTTTTTTAACTGAACTGTGGTGCAAAAGCAATATTTATGCAGTAGAAATCATACTTTGAATACTCATACAACAATACAGTTTTCCACTTTCCATGTGGTACTCAATAAATTACATGAGATATTGAACACTATATTATAAGATAGGCTTTGTGTGAGATAATCTTGCCCAACTGAAGGCTAAAGTGTTATGAGTATGTATGAAGTAGACTTACCTAAGCTATGATGTTCCATAGACTGGGTGTATTAAATGCATTTTTTACTTATAACTTATGTTGAGTTTATCTGGACATAACTGTTGTAAGTTGAGGAGCATTTCTATCTCTATGTGTGTGAGCGTGTCAGTGTTTATGTGAGGGAGAGAGGGAAAGAGAGGAAATAGCTTTATTTACCTCTTGGAACATATGAAATGCAGTTATAACAACTTCATTCATGTACTTGTCTAATAATTCTAACGTCTGTGTCAGTTCTCTTTTGTTTCTGACTGATTGGTTTTCCTCTTTATTATGGTCATATTTGTGTGCTTATTTCCATGCCTAATAAATCTGGATCAGATGCCAGACACTGTACAGTTTACCTAGTTGGGTGAGGGTTTTTTGTTTTTGTTTTTTGGCATTACTAGAAATAATCCTGGCTTTTGTTCTGGGATGCCATTATATTTTATGAAAATAGTTTGTCAGTTTTAGAACTTACTTTTACAATGTTTTAGTTGCAACTTGAACAGTGCTCATTGTAGGTCTAATGATTCGTCCCTTCTTGAGTGAGATCCATTCTGCACTCTGTGTAATACTCCATGAAGCATGAGGCTTTCTGTTCTTGCTGGCGAGAACAACAACTACACTTGGCCCTGAATACGGTTATCACAAATTATTTCAAATATTTCTTTCCTCTGGCTTCAGGGAGTTCTTCACATTCCTCTGCTGACCGAAATTCTGTTTCATGTTGATTGAGGCTCCCCTGAAGAATGTGGGAGTTCTTTCTCTCTCTCAAGAGAGTGCTGCTCTCTCTCTTCTTCAGTATGATGTCCTCTTGATTCTGGTCTGCTGGTCTCTCAGAGTCCTCAAATCAAAGAGCTTTCTTTTTCCCTGTACCACAAGAATACTCTCTTGAGGTCGTGAACTAGAAGCATTGTAGTATCCATCTAGTTTGTCTTCCATCCCTCAGGGATCAGCGTTCCTTGTTGGCTAATGTTCAATGTCTTAAAATCTATTGTTTTAAATATTTTTATTTCTAGGCTTTTTTTTTTTTTTGTCTGTATCAGGTGGGTGGGTAAAACCTGCTCTCATTACTCCATACTGATTGAAAGTGGAAGTGTTCCTACTCTTTTGTAAAGTAAAATTTAAATAAATGATTTTAAATGGAATTATATATACAGTTGATATAAAGAAAAAGGCACAAATCATAGGTGTAGAACTCAACAATTTTTTTACAGTTAACATGCTTGTATAACCACCATCAAAATTAAGACTTACTATACTACTAGCCCCCAAGAAAGACCCCTTTTCAACGCTGTAAGTCACCACCACACCCAGAATTAACTAACTGCTATACTGACTTTCAGTGATCATTTGGATGTGTTTTTTTTTCTTTGTAGGAAATCCTTGTTCCAAAATTTCCCAGCATTTCTGTTGAATCTCCTCTTTTTAAAAAATATATTTATAGTGTTTCTACAGCTTGCCTTTTCCTACTGGTATTTTTGTTCCAACAGTTATATTGAGGTATTATCGACAAACAAAAACTGATATTTTTTATGTGTGCAGTGTGATATTTTGATATTCATGTGCGTTGTGAAATGACCATAGTCAAGCTAATTATTGGTGTTTGTTTGTTAAGTAAAACTCTCCAATTTAATGTAGCTAAATTGATTTTTTCCTTGAAGGTTTTTACTTTCCATGAACTAATTAGAAAATATTTTCCTGACCCAGTGTCGTAAAGAGATTCTCCTATACTCCTTTCTAGAAGGATTATCATTACATCTGTAACTTATAGAAGTGCAGGCAATTTAGAGTTTTGTGTATAACTTTTAGATAAGTCTCAAGAATCATTTTTTGTCTGCATGAATATTCATTTGATCTAGCACCATACATCCAAAGAATGATTCTTTCCGCCACTGTACTATGGTGTCACTCTTGTCATAAATCAAGACAACCATTAACTGTAATTTTCATCTCCCCGAAACTATGAGACTGCTGAAAGCTATGTTTAGCTTTTCAGTCTTTTAATGAGGTTTCTCTGCAGGTTCTTTGCTTCTTTCACTGTGCAAATAAGGCATTCTCAAATGCCTTGAGTTGAGAAGAATCTCTGAGTTCATTTCTGTTTTTCCCATTTCTCTGAGATCTTAGTCTTTAAAGTTCTAGCTACCTTGATGACCGTGAACTCCAATTTTTATTTCCTTGTCCTTGAGAGGCTGCTGAGAATGCTACCTTGCTTCTGTTTTATGCTAGGATTTCTACTGAGATTCACAGTCCCCCATCCCATCACACTTAAGCTGGTAAGTGCCTAATGGATAAAAGTTGTGCAAAACAGTAGCTGACACCAACCGGGCTCCTTTATACCGAGGTCTTTGTCGCTCATGGCCTCCTCCCCTTAGGGCTCTCCAATGTCTTGAAAAAGGTAGCTTAGGCCGGGCGCGGCGGCTCACGCCTGTAATCCTAGCACTTTGGGAGGCCGAGGCAGGCGAATCACAAGGTCAGGAGATAGAGACCATTCTGGCCAACATGGTGAAACCCTGTCTCTACTAAAAATACAAAAACTAGCTGGGTGTGGTGGTGTGTGCCTGTAGTCCCAGCTACTCGAGAGGCTGAGGCAGGAGAATTGCCTGAACCCAGGAGGCAGAGGTTGCAGTGAGCTGAGACCGCACCATTGCACTCCAGCCTGGCAACAGAGCGAGACTCTGTCCAAAAAAAAAAAAGCTTAAAAATATTTTGGCTATATGCTTTTAGTTTCTCTTGTTGGGAGATTTGGTTGGCTACAATCTTGAAGGCACACCCTGGAGCAATTCACTTTTCATATTTTCCGTTATGTAATCTTTTACTCACTTTCATTTCGTATCATATACTGCCACCATTTTTGGCTTAGACACAATCACGAACCTCTGAATCTCCCTGAATGTAATCATGGAGCAGTGGTCTACACAACTCATCTCAGACAATGTATTTGAAGATTGAAACCAAATTCACATTTATCTGAGTACAGCCGTAAAGTGAGTAGCATTAGGATAAACATCATGTCTTCCAGCATTCACCTGGAGGTGTAGACAGTGAAACCCAAGGAGTACATTTGTTAGTTCCCAAAGAAGAGTTTTTATGATTATCTGAAAGAAATCTTTGATTGGCACAGAAAATAAGCTTTAAACAAGGGCTGATTGGAAGACAGGGAATGGGGAATTCAATAGTGATTAACACAATCCAAATATTTCCTGTGACAATATTTCTGGGGTCTAGGGAGATGCCATTTCAGTTCTCAAGGGCTTATTTCTGCCAGCTTTCAAATGGCATATGAGCCACAATATGAAAATAGGAGTATTACATATCATGGTGCCCACATCCCATTAAAGAGTCATCTTTGAGGATCTGTGCACATGACCTCACATCTTAATGGGAGAGCAGCAATGACAGGTCCGCTTCTCTGGAGGGTGAGCAGCCCCCATTAGGATTTGCCTGTGCTTCACATGCCGAGTCATCTGTGTTTGCCAACCATATTACACACAGGCATCCGTTAAGTTTTCTACAGTGTCATTGTGTTTAAACTATGGGTCTTTTTCTTTTTACATATGTCCCTTGTAGATAGGCCAAAAGAAGTAACAAAAAGAACACTCATAAACCCATTACATTCTTGAATATTTGAAGTATTCCTTTCCAACATTTCTTTCTATCCATGAATGATAATGTATTTTTTGCATGCATGTAATATATTTTTCTTATTCTTCAGTGATATATTCTCATGAAAATAAACAAACATAAATCATGCTTCCTTACTGAGGTGGAAAGGAACCAGGAAGACTACTCCTTCCTTGCCCCCACCTCAGTTCCATCTCGTACAGTTTTCCTGTTACTCACGACATGCCCGCCACACGGGAACTTGTTGGTTCCCTGCGTGCACAAGGACTTTCTTGTGCTATGCATGGCTGGTTCCTCCTTTTTTTTTTTAAGTCTCAGAGTCAGTGCCTCCTCTGAGAGACCTTCCCTGATGACCCCTGTGGAAAATAGGCTTTCTCTTTTCTATTTCTTATCACAGCTCCCTTTTCTTTATAGAGTTACTATAGTTTGTAATTATTTAGCTTATTGACTTGTTTATTATCCACCTTTCCCACTGGAAAGCAAGTATCAGTTACTCAGAGGGAGGCAGGCATTTTCTTAAACCATTATCTTTCAGGGCCAGCTTGGGAATCTGGGAACAGGGCACAAAAAATATTTGTTAAGTGAATGAATTAAATGAACTTGGTTTTAATAACTGTATAATAAACTATTGGATGTGCAGGGAGTGGTGGCTCATGCCTGTAATCCCAGCACTTTGGGAGGCTGAGGCGGGTGGATCACTTGAGGTCAGGAGTTCGAGACCAGCCTGGCCAACATGGTAAAACCCCATTTCTACTAAAAATACAAAATTAGCCAGGCATGGTGGTGCATGCCTGTAATCCCAGCTACTCGAGAGGCTGAGGCAGGAGAATCGCTAGAACCCGAAAGACAGAGGTTGCGGTGAGCTGAGATCGTGCCACTGCACTCCAGCCTGGGCAACAAGAGTGAAACTCCATCTAAAAAATAAAAAGTTCTTATTAAATCTATTGTTGGCTGTTTATGCTGATGCTATTTTCTATCATTGTAAATGTAAACAGGTTTCCTGGCTGGATATGAGCTGAACCTCACACACTCACTTCACAGATTCACAGGGAGGTGGACCTAAGGGGATATTGTGAAATCCCATCCCAAGGCATAAAGGGGCTGTTGATCCCCTGGACCCAGAGAAAAACTGGCCCTGGGATGTAAAATCTCAAGGCGTCTCAGAGAAATTTAAGGTGATTAAGGTGACACCCATAAGCCCCTTTAGGGGTTCCGGGAAATGCATGGGTGGACCAACCTACACAAGACTAAACTTCTTGCTCATTAAATGCATGGCATCTAAGAGCATCTCTCTGTAACAGTGACCCCATTTGTTGTAGGGCTTTCTTTTTGGTTCAGCTAAAAGCCGGGTTCTTGTCAAACGGCCGTGAAAGATGAGGCTCGCAGACACCTTGAAGGGTGAGAAAAATAAAATTCACTGGGCGAAAAGAAAAAATAAAAAAGGAAAACAGGGACTCTCAGCAAAGCGAGAATCCTGCTAGCCGGTTGCCTGCCTCACAGATGGAATCCCCAGTTCCACCCCAGAACAGGAGAGGCCAGGCTCCTCCTTCCTGCAAATGACGCGAACTTCCCGAGGCCGCACCCCAGCGCGCACTCCTCCCAATGAGCAGGCCGGACGGAGGTTCTTCCGGGAGCCCTTTTTACTTGGCTGTCTCACGTTCATCCTCGCCAGCTAGCGAAATACAAAATACACACAGTACAGAGCAAATTGTGAGATGAGTATCAGTGAATAATGTCTGCTGTGCAGACATCTCTTGTATTTGAAATGTTTATTTGTTATGAACCCAATTCAAGCTGGCTTAAGCTAGAAAACAAACACACACCCACACAAGAATATGTTAACTGTCATAACTGGAAAGGAGTACATTGGCTTCAGAAATGGCTTCGTTGAGGTACTCAAGGGGCCTCATCAGGATTTTGTTCCCCAAAGTCTTTATCCCACAGACATTTATGAGCATCTCCCAAGTGACATTCTTGGTAGCAGAGACACAGCGTTGCGCATAGAAGGTCTGTCTTCCTCAAGCCAAGATTCTAGTTGACGGTGAGAGAGGCCTGGAGTCCATCCTAGGTTCACATGCTCAGCCCTACTATTTTCTGTGACAGATACATTTTTAGCTAGGTTCTCTCCGTGTGGTGGTACCCTACCTTTCCAAGCTCATATCCTTCCAGCAATACATGTAATTAAAAAGAGACCTTATTTCCACAGTTCTATTAACGTTCTGGGACATCCCTGGCTTAGAATTTAACTGATTCTTATTCTCAGCTTTGAACAGATTACAATGCAAAACGATGAAATTCACTAATTTCTTAGACCTGACACTGGGGCTGCTCTCTGAGCAGAGGAAGGCATTGGCCCCACCTAAACACATGGATGGAGAGTGGGCAAGAGAGACATTCCCAGAGGGAATTTGGGTGCCAGTAGCAGAAGGAACAACCTTTCCAGGGCAGGCAGAAGCAATAGTTAACTGCAGCATTGAAATTATTTCCTTAGGATATATTCTTAGAAGTGAAATATGAATGCATAGTGGAAATATATTTTAAGACTTCTGACAAAATTGCTAATTGTCTTCTATGATGTGTCTATTTGTTTTTACACTCACCCCATGCGTGTGTCTGTGTGGTTTAAATGGTGTAAGATGTTAAAAGTACTTAGAGTATATTAAGTTGATTTCTGATCACCGAAGACTCTCTTTTTGTCTGTAGGTGACAGACTAATAATATTAATCCATTAGTTCACGTTTCAATTACAGATAAAATGAGATCCTGGTGTTAGCTTTCAGGCAGATACACACAAACACACCACACACACACACACACACACACACACACACACACACACACACAGAGAGATCAGCTTTGAAGAAGACTGAATTCTCTCCCTGCACAAATGAAGCCTCAATTGTTCCATCCTATGCTGCAATAGCACTAACTCCTCTCAGGTAGCATGGCCATACTCTTCTGTTCTCCCTGGTAAGATCAATACCAAATATTTGTGTTTTTTGAAAAAGAAAAGCCTTCTCAGGATTAATAATAAAGCCAAATAGAAGGGAATTAAAATTAGAAAGAAATAGCAAAATCCAAGGTTAATGCTTCGATGTCAAAATGACCACCAGAAGAAATGACACAATGCATCTGTTATCAAAGTGGTAAACTCCTTCTGAATTTCCAAACCACATTTCCACCCAGGCTGCACTGCCTGTGCTTTGACATATCTCTGACTGTGATGACCATGATCTCTTGTAAGGGATTTTGCAGCCAGCTCTCTCATTATAGTGTCATTTTGAGTATGGAGAAGAAGGGAAAACAAGCCGGTCCTCCTGACTGTAGTTCTGAATATTGACACAGAAGTTGATAGATCAGGAATTCCCCTGCTCCAGGAGGGGGATCTCTGAGGGCAAACTCCAAAGTTTGATGAATGTGATGTTCAGCCCCTGCAGAACCTTGCTTGTTAGTGTTGCCTCTGCAGTCTCATTTACTGTCTGTCTTTTCCCTCGCCCTGACCTTGAAACTTCTGCACGGCCACTGAATTTGCATGTGTGCATCACCTGGTCTCCATGGCAACTGCAGAAAATCAGAGCAGAGACAAAGGATTCAGTGTCCACTTGTTAACAGTGCTTTCTACCTAAATCAGGGCATTTCAGCCTTCGATCCATTGACATTACAAGTCAGATGATTCTTTGTAGTAGGGTCTTTCTTTTGCACTGTAGGATTTTTAGCAACATCCCTGGCCTCTGCCGGCTAGATGTCAGTACCATTCTCTAATTGGGATAACCTCAGTAGTCCCCATACATTGCCAAATGTCTTCTGTGGGAAGAAATCATTTCCAGCTGAGAAACACTTAACTAGGTCATTGGAACACAGAACTAAATTGGATGGGGTGTCATATAATGTATAATTTTCTTTACATTTTAAAAATGACCTTATTCTGAAATTGGTTCTGGTTGCCACAGAGAAATGAGCAAATATCTTCTTAGCAGGCACATCATGAAGACCTAGAAGGAATTCCAAACTGCAACCTCAAATGTGTTATTAACTGAGATGGTACTTACACAATTTATAAAGTATTTTAATATTTTTCTTTTATGTGCCTCTCATAAGTTATTTTTTTTAAAAAAACTTTGAAATGTACAAAGTGTCTCATGCCTATAATCCCAGCAACCTCAGGAGGCCGAGGTGGGAGGATCACTTGAGCCCAGGAGTTTGAGACCAGCCTGGGCAACATACTGAGACTTCATCTCTAAAAAAAAAAAAAACAAAATTAGCCAGGTGTGGTGGCATAAGCCTGTGGCTCCCAGCTACTTGGGAGGCTGAAGTGAGAGGATCACCTGAGCCTGGGAGGTGGAGGCTGCAGCCTGGGTCACACCACTGCACTGCAGCCTGGGTGACAGAGCAACACTCTATTTCAAAATAAATAATTTTTTTTTTAAAAGTCAAAAATAAAAAACACTTCCTCATCTACAGATTCTTCTAGTGTGCTCATGCCTATGCTTCTGAGCTTTTTGTACAATTTAAAATTACACATAGATGGCCGAAAGGCTTAGGACAGGTCTTGTCTGTTCCTTGAATAAGCCAAGGAAGTGGCCTGTTTCTCTGCTATTTCTTCTGTCTCAAATGCTCTTTCTGCAGATACCTGTGGGGTCACTCTCTCCAATGAGAATACAATTATTCTGTCCTAGTAAACCTCCCTTCCTCAGAGATGGCTTCCCTGATACCTTAGAGGGTCACTGCCTACCTCTGTGCCATCTCTTTTTCTTTGCATTGCTTTTCTTTCCTTCTTAGTATCCAAAGTGACTACCTAAAATCGTATGTGTATTCAATTATTCATTTTATTATCTGTCTTTATTGTCTTCCCTGTATAGGAAAGTTCATTTGTCTTTTTTGTTCACTTCTGTATCTTCAGGAACTAGAACCTAGGCCTAGGCCACAGTGCTTTAGAGAAAGACTGCAGAGCACATACTTGGTGGCATGTGTGCCATTATCTGATTCTGTGCCCATGGCAGACTTTGCTAATCATTCAACACACTTCTCCACTAGATTCACAAACAATATCAGAGTTCTTCTTACTGGTGCTGCCACGGTTTTGGAGCTAGCTGCTGCTCAATTTAAACACGATGTCACCCTCCTTACTCCAAGACCAACTATGCCTATCACTTAAATAAATTGGATTTATGCAAATACGATTATTAAACAAAATCCCATTCACCTCTCTTCTCCAGATGACCAGGTAAGAAACTTTGCCAATAGATCCAAGGAAACATAGGCTGCCTGTTTGTGTTTGAATTCTAGCTCCAGTTCTTCCTAAATGTGCAACCTTCAGGAAATTACTTTACCTTTCTGTGATTCAGTTTCCTCAATTGCAAAATGAGGATAATAATAATGCCGATTCCAAGGGGATTGGTGGTGAGTCACTGAGATAGTGAAGAACAAGTCTGTAGTAAAACACACTAAGAACGTGGCCTGGGAGATAGTAATTTATGTATATGAGTGTGCGTTTTGTGTGTTACTACGATTATCTTTTTTAAAATTAAGTTAAAGCTGAAAGCTATGGATGAGTGTTTCTTTTAAATTAACATCACTGTATTACCCATACAAGGCTGTTCTCTGCATTTAGGTGTAAGCACTAGCCATTTCGTGGTATAAGTTGTAGAAAAGTAAACTTGACTTTTTTAGCATAACCCACAGTAAGAATTACATTTTGTGTTAATGACATATTATGCGACATACACATTCAAAACTCAAAGAGAAGTTTCATAAATTTGTACACACCCTTACTACCTATAATGTGCTCTGACATTTCTTACTCTGTTCTCTATTCGGTTCTGTTTTAGCCTATTCTGTTTTTTAATAGCTGGTTGCAATCCATTAAACTGATTTTGTGCCACTGACACAGAGTGAGCGGTAGTTTGAAAGCCAGGGCCCTCTGGAAGGCAGATCCTGCTCTGGGGAAACACTGCCTGTTTTGCATATGCATTGCTGAAAACAGGCACTGCTGGCTTAGGAGTAGGAGACTGGCCTTTCAAAGTTGTCCAAATGTGCTCCTATGTAAGAACAATGCTAATTGCATTGGCCAGTCTCAGAACTGAAATAAGTCAACGAACAAAATAAATTGCAGTGCATGAAATTTGCAATAAGCTCACTCTGAAAAAATTCCTGAAATAATCTCGGTTGTAATCATAAAATTGCAAAGGCCGTAAGACAATGTCTTGGCCCAGCAGCTGAGCTCTGCAGGTTCAGAGGTTTCAGGCCCCACGTTGGGACTGCTTCCACCAGAGGATTCAAGAATGATTTTGCTGAATTGAAGGATGAAGACAGCCATCGCTAAATGAACAGGCAAGAAAAGAGCGCCTCTGCTGGCTGGGGATGGAAATTACCAAATTACCAAAAGGAAATTGGGTTCGTGTTTAGTACACAGAGCAAGGGGGACTCACTGGAACCAAGTAATTTGTTGATCCTGATGTCTCCTGGTGCTTCCGTGCTCAGTGGTAAAGGCTGACAGATCAGATCAAGGATCCTGGGAGGGAGCTGGGGAGGTGTTGTTCAAAGGATACAAAATTTCAGTTAGGCAGGAGGAATAAGTGAATGAGGTCCATTGCACGTGACAACAAGAGTTCATCATATATTGTATTCTTGAGAAATGCTGAGAGAGTAAAGTGTTTTCACCACCAAAATGAGGACTATGAGAGGTAATGAATATGTGAATTAGCTGGATTGAGCCATTCCACAATGTATATATACTTTAGAGCATCATAGTGTACACAGAAAATACAAACCATTTTATCTGTCAATTAAAAAATAAAAATCATTATATTAAGTTCTTAGTGAAAATCAAAGCAACAATCAAAAGTAGGACTATTGAAGATTCAGATTCTTTAGAAATGAAGGCTTGAGTTACTCTACCAGATAAGGAATCTTGACTAATTGATTTTTTGGCTGAGAGCAAGAGAAGTATGGAAATATGGAATGGATCCTAAGAGAATAATGGCACATGTATATATAAGCAGAAATGAGTGTTCTATGCTTTTGCATAGTTTCTCTTTCCTTGTTATGTGTGTTTGTTTTTATAAATAATAATATTTATTGTCTTTTTCTCCTTCCCTTTATTACTTTACATACAAATTATATGCTATTGTTATACAATTTAGCTTTCAGGTAACAGAATAGTCAGTGGGACCCTGACTAAATTTGAGGAGTATCTAATGCAACCAGTGATGATGCAATGATTTGAGGCCTGTTTTTCCTCATGTTAGGGAAGGGACGGGGCTGCATATCATGTATAAAGGATGCTTGTAAAACAGGGTCATGTACTAAGAAGGGTAAAAAGCAATCTGAAGAATATGGCAGTCACAGATGTGGGGAGCAGGCACTGCCTCTGGGACTGAAGGAGCATGCCAAAGACAGAAGAGACTTGGGAAAGGGCCATCTCCAAGTTTGAGATCAGACTCTTTGGAAAGGATGTGGCTCTGAACCCAGGTAGAGGGGTTCAGTGAGGTGCAACAGGCTGGGCCTGGCAAGCAAGAAACTGCCCACGGGGGCCCAGCAAAACTTGTTGGATGGATGTACTATTGGAGCCCCATGCATTATGGCAAAGAAGCTGCTCACTGGAAGAGAGTTTCCTGGTGACTACTTCCTTGTGGGAATAAGAAGGAGAGTATTGGGATCAGGAGGAGAAGCACAATCCTTTTGTAAATTGTTCCAGCTAATAAATGTGCAATGTTTACAAAGTTCAGTCCCAGTGTTACAGAGGAAATCAAAACGGATGGGTATGGAACTGAAAGTCAAGAACTCGATAACTGGTCCAGCCTCACCTGTGGTAAACCAGCTTCCCACACACCTATCTACACATATTTCGACTTCTTTAAAATCATGACAAAATGACTCTATGCTTCCATCTACTGATCAATCAGAACATAATTGGAGGGAAGATGACTTGCTATTATCTGCCTCCTGAGATAATGCAATAAAAGAAGTACAAGCCCACCTCTAATCTACTCCTCCCCCCAATACTATTGAGCCTCAATATTTAAAAAATCCAGTTTACAGAAAACATGGGGATGTAAGAATATGTTAAAAATGCCATGATAACATAATCGGCTTCTGTTGAGGGCCCTCAAGACCACCCTCCATCTGGAGTTTTCCTAGAAAGTTTCATAGGGCTAGCATATAGTTGTGCTCATGACTCAGATTTGTAACAGGGAAGTGATAAGAATACACACTAGATCCCAGGGGTCAAAGACACTGGCAGCGTCTGCGGGAATCTCCACGTCGGCTTCCGGTGATCTCTCCCTCTTATGAGGGTCTCAGAATCCATTCTTCCCCCAACTATGAAAATGTAGCAACAGGTAGGCCATGTTTCTGCCCAAGGAAGCCCATTGGAGACTCAGCACCCAAGGTTTTTTGGGAGCTGGTCACATAAAGATCTTCTGCCAGGCACATACCAAAATGCCAGACTCCCGGAAGAAAAGCAGGTGTTCAGAATAAATCATATTGTTTGAATGGTCCAGGCATAGTGAGCTAGTCTTACCATGGAATGGCAGGCACATTTCCAAAATCCAAATTCCTAGACATCAACCAAGGGCCGACTTGCAAAAACACCTTTCTATGGAGAGTAGTCTCCGTCCTGCTATGCTAACTCATTTCTGCACACAGCCCAATGTAGAATCTGGAAAATTCTATTGGAAAATTATTTTTATAAGAAAACAAATAAATGGCATGGATAAAGAGGAAAAATACAAGAAACTGTAAAAACTTCGAAAGGATTTATGGAATACACCAACCAAAGAAAATATCTGGATCTTGCTTTGTGTGGACCTTAATTTAAATGAACTCTAGGCAGACATTTTTAAGGTAGCAGGAAAGTGTGAAGATAGATTGGTATTGAATACTATGAAATGAATATTGCTGACTATGATTGCATTATGTACGATCATGTATCTTAGTTACTTAAAAAGAGTCTCTATTAGCAGTACATACCACCAAATTTACACATAAAATTACTTGAGGTCTGGGAATTTAAAAAATAATAATCTTGCTTTGTTGGTGATAATAATGAGAAGTATTAGTGGAGATAAATTAAACAAAATATTGATAATTGTGGAAAAAAAAATTTGTTTTTTTTTTTTTTGAGGTGGAGTCTCGTTCTATCTCCCAGTCTGGAGTGCAGTGACCCGACCTCAACTCACTACAACCTCCGCCTCCCAGGTTCAAGTGATTCTCCTGCCTCAGCCTTCTGAGTAGCTGGGAATACAGGCATGTGCCACCGTGCCTGGCTAATTTTTGTAATTTTAGTAAAGACAGGGTTTCGCCATGTTGGCCGGGCTGGTCTGAAACTTCTGACCTCAGGTGATCTGCTCGCCTCAGCCTCCCAAAATGCTGGGATTAGAGGTGTGAGCCACTGTGCCCAGCCTAATAGTGGAAAATCTTCAAGGAGTACAGGGAGATTAGTCATATCATGCTTTCTATATTCATGCATGTTTGAAAAGTTCCATATTTAAAAAGGCTAATGTAAGTAAAGATATATTTTGTTTCTTTTTATGTCTAGCCCACATAACCAACAATTAACCAAAAATGTGAAAGCAAGAATAACAGGGTGACAAGAAAAAGTTAGCTTTTCATTAAGAAGTTACCTGTAGATTACGAGGTAGAGTAAATGTAGTCTATCTCCTGGCATTCGTAGGCATATTTTTGGCAGGAGCGAGAAATCTGATCTTTACAAATGATGTTGTTTTACCACCCCTTCTCTTTGTACTAGCTTCCTGGTAAAGGTTAATTGATTTACCTTTTCAAGAATTTCTTTCTATACACACACCTCTGTATCTTCTTTTTTTAAAAAAAGAACAATATACATAAAAGTGAAAATTAGTAGTGAATCTAAGATAATAATTCAGATTTTTGTGGTTCTGTGTGTTTTCATCTCAACTCACTTGACTTAGGCTTTTGATTGGAGTGTTGTTTGGAATAGGATCAAGAACATACGGGCAATTAGGTCAGGCGCGGTGGCTCACGCTTGTAATCCCAGCACTTTGGGAGGCCGAGGCGGGCAGATCACTTAAGATCAGGAGTTCGAGACCAGCCTGGCCAACATGGTGAAACTCTGTCTCCACTAAAAACACAAAATTAACTGAGTGTGGTGGCACATGCCTGCAATCCCAGATACTCAGGAGGCTGAGGCAGGAGAATTGCTTGAACCTGGGAGGCAGAAGTTGCAGTGAGCCAAGATCGTGCCACTGCACTCCAGCCTGGGTGACAGAGTGAAATGTTGTCTCAAAAACCAAACAAACCAAAAAAACAAAAACAAAAAAACGAAAACAAAAAGAACACATGGGCAATTGATCTGGGACAGCTCTCGCTCCCTTACCTCCCTAATTAGTTTTCACCTGTTGCTTTACCAACTAATTAAAGTACAGCTCCCATTCAATAATATTTGGTTCCTTCTCATGTCCAGCGCAGACATCAGCACTGGGTGTTAAAGGTTATCAGGCAGTCAGAAGCTCAAAGACATCCCAGCTTATTGAAAGAGGAATCTTCAAATAAACAGCAACAACAATGTACTATTGGGTTCTTCTCATAAAGCTGACTGGAGAGAATGGAATAGGAGATAAAGAGAAGGACGGCTAAAGTCTATGAGAAGGAAAGAAGCAAAGAGTATCAAGAACGTAGAGCAGGGAAAGGTTGTGTGCAATTTTTCTTTGAAACAAATTTGGTTATCTTAGCCCAGAATAGAATTCTATTGAAAGAAAAATAATATTGATCACAGCATCAAAGGTAAAGAGAAAAAGCTGGCTTTGGGAAACACAGCAACTGAATAGAAGCTAAGAAGATGTATTTGTTGCCACAGCAACAAATGGGTAAAGCAGCTCCAACTGTTTTCAGCCTTTCCGACTCAAGATTTACATTTCTGAGGAGAGCATGTGCATGGCCCAGATTGCTCCCTTACCCCTCAGCCAAGAGAGCATTGGGCATTTTGATTGATAGCCCCAGGAAGTTAGTACATCAGACAGGGTTGGGGTGGAGGGCAGGATGGACGCCGAGTAGGTAAACGCAACACATGTGCCTGTAGTCAACACAGATGATTACTCAGGGATGAAGATGAAAAGTGGCAACCCAGGCAGCCAGAGCTGTGTACACCATGACAGAGATGTGAGGGACTGATGGCCTATAAATGGAACAAGCTCCATGGAACAGGCTGGGAAGTGTACTCAATTTTGGATTGCTTTATGGTTACCTCATCCTCAAACATTGCTCTGAGAGGTCTGGCCTGGATCACAGATACATATCTGAAGCCATTATTGAGGGTGTGTATTTTTCCTTGGCTTCAGAAAGGTCATGGGCAGAGAGCCACAGAGTTGACTCAGCCCACTGGAAGGACATAGACTGTGAGTGAGGAAGGAGTTCATCTTCAGAGGAAAGCTGAGGGCTCTCATCAGAAGAAGAAATGGAACCCAGAGAGGAAGAAACAAACAGGACATCAGAATTCTCCCACTGGTTCTCAAAATATTCTCTTCCTAGGACATAGGAGGAGAAAACACTGCCCTCCTTAATTAAGAGATGAGGAAATTGAGGTGAGTACCAATGGACATCCCGCATTCCCACAGCTACCACAAGGTGGAGCTCAGACTAAACCCTCAATCTCACGACTTCTGGGCTGGTGTAGCCTCTATTGATCTCTCTGTGGAAGAGGATTCAGTCAGTCCGTGTGGAAGTGTAGTCAGTCCTCTGAGACGTTTCAGAGGCAACCCCAAACTCTACCTAATGCCACTCTACTCCCAAGCCTCCCCAAAAGAAATAGAAATTGAACATTCCTCTGGGTCCTAAAATGAGACCCCCAACTATCTGACAGAAACAGGAACTGCGGAAGTAACAAGGAGGAAAAAACCAACGGATCCAAGGAAGCACCTGTTCCATTAAGAACATCACTTCGGTTGGTTCATTCAGGCAACAGAGAAGGTCAGTCTCTGGAAATCCAGCTGCACTTTGAATGCTCCACCCACTTTGTCATGCGCCTAAATCTAGGCAGGGCTCCACATTGTTATTCTGGTCATGAATCCAAACACAGAAAAAATGGAAAACTCCAACCACCCAATCCTGCCTCTAACACGTGTGAGCCATTGGCCCTTGGGCTCATTAAATACATTATTTAGGCCTCGGTGACCTCATTTGCCCATGGGGATGATAATAGAAACGGTCTCAGCTGCTGTTGAGAAACCCATGCAATAATGTACATGAAACCCTGAACACAGTGGCTGACATAGGCAAATGCTCAATAATATTGGTTATTGCTATTACTGCTATGTATAATAGTAATGATCAGAAACCATCCCAAGACGCCAAACTAAGGCACTGCTTAATTATGGCAAGTCTACATATGAAATATTTGGGGCATCATGAATGTGTTTATAAAGAATATGGAATAATAACACAGAAAAAGTTTATACTTAATACTGAGCAAAAGGAGCAGAATTCAAAACTATATGCCAACATGAATAGGACACAATTAAAATGTACAGGGGGGAGTTAAGGAAATGGACTAACGTTCACTGTCAATAGATTTAGTTGAGTCCTCTTCCTACCTTCTGCTTTTACTGTGTCTTTAAGTGTTTCTATGATAAAATTTACTTTCATGACAATAAAAGTTTTAGTACTTTAGAAAAGATGTACGTTCTCTTAAATTTCAATTGCTAGTTCATTATGCATTGGGAAAAATGCAACCCACTTTGGGAAGGCTTCCCTCCCTCATCTATAAAGAATGAGGAGGAAACTCATTCGTTGAAATGGCTCTTTGCAAGCTCTTTCTCTTAGCATTCAAAGCCAAGTGATAAGGCAGCTACTTAGGATTCAGGAGTAACAGCATGAGCTATTTCCCCAGAGAACCAACGACAAAATTTCTATATCAATTTCCAGCCCATGATCTAAGATTCCATAGCTACGCCTACGAAAGGGTTTTTTTTGGGGGAAAGTACATCAAAATAATATCTGAAGTAAGCATTTACAGTGGAAAAGGGGGAAAATGTTATCCAGGGATTGGAAAAGCATAGGGTGGGGGAAAGCTAACCCCACTCTAATTCCCACTGGCATGTTCTCCCCCTGGTGTGGCTGCATCTTTGTGCCAATGAGTATAATAAATAGAAAAATAAATAATAGATGCAAGGCTGTAGTGTCAGGGAAACAGACAGAAGGAGCTCTCTCTCACCATAGATTTTCTTAAATGAGCCAGTTCCCACCAGTCCTGAAACTATCAAGTTCTCTGCAGTTTTAACTTGCAAGTAAGTGTAGCTTGAAAACCCACATAACACATATGTCCCTTCCAGGGAATTACTAAGGAGTGCACATCATGAATACATAAAAACCAGTGCCAGTTGGACCTGTGTTCTACTGGACTTTAAGGAAACCCCAAATCTGAGCAAATACAAGTTTATGTGCTCCCAAGACTAGTCTTGCTCACAAGCCAGTCTCAGTTAAATAAAGGCTGTTTTTCTTGAGCTGAATGAAGGGTATTGGCAGCTAGGAAGCAGCTGCCATTTCTAGGAGCTCACTGAGTTTGGCTCATGATCTAAAGATTTAACCTGCCTCATTGACGAGATCCTCACAAAAGCCTGATGTGTGTAGGTGATTGCATGCATGTGTGTGCGGGGAGCATTATCATCCCTGTTTCACAGACAAAATACTGAATGTAGAGAGGTAAATTCAGTAACTGGATATAACAATAGAAGCCAGAATATAACTGAGGCTAACCCTCTCTAAACTCCATGCTGGTCAACCCTATAGGGATACTCTCATGCATTCTCCAAATTCCATTTATTCCACCAAGATTCCATTTTACATATGCTGACAAAATATAAGCAATGTTTTTTACATTCATTTGCTTTGAGATTCTCCCATGAAACAGTATCCCTGGGAACAGACTGTATTCTGTCAGAGCAAAGGCAGTGAACTGGTGGTTATCTGGCCCAATGCTGTTTGCAATCACATTGTGTTTGCCTTGCAGAATGTTTAAAAATTTAAAATTAATATCCAACATGTAAAAATAAAATGTTTTACAAAAAATAGCAATATCTAGCTTTCTGTGAAACGTAGAAGATTTGTGAATACAGGAAATACACTCCCATTTGGCAAAGATAACCCAGCCCCTTTAGAGCCTCTCTTCCTACCTGCACCCCCGACATGAGCCTAGGGTGAAGCTTCCTAAGACCATGGTCCAGGAGGGAGTCCCCTGACTGCAGGGAAAACTGTCATCAAATTCCTCCATCCAAGGACATCTGAGAACCTTCACTGCAGCCCATTGTTTCCCATAGTAATATTCAACATTTACTCAACAGTAACTGTGTGCCAATACTATTTCATAGAATCTTCACAAAACCCCCATGAGATGGTCAATATTATGATCTATTTAAATGAGAAATAAAATGATTTTTCCTCCATGACACTGGAAAGGATCCACTTAAATGATACATTATTTTTTGCTCCAGAATTTTTTCTCAACTTTGATTCTACAGGAACTCAGCATTCCATTGTCTCTAATTTTGCACAAACTGAGCTATACTTTGTTATTGTTGTTATCTTCTTGAGCAGGTATCAGCACCCATGGCTTTAGGAAGAGGGAAAATGAAGAGGAAATCTAATCTACCTGAGTCTAAACAATAAACATCCGTGAATAGGGACACTGCATTTGACAAGATGGAAAAGGCAAATAAATGTACTCTGGTTATAAAAAATGTCATTATTTGCTTTTACTTTAAAACGGCTCTTCAGGTTGTTCAATGTAAAACAAAGAGGCTTTCTCTTTAATGGTTTCTGTCAGAGATAATATGGTGTGAGGTAGAAATGATGAACTCATCCCAGGATATCAACCAAGCAAATGTCCATCAGGTAGGGAGGCAGGGGTCCTGGTAATACACTATGTGGAAGAATGGGGAAAATTTATGGAGGACATGATTGGAATCAGTGGATTTAAATTTTATCTCAATTCCCCCACATCTTATAGTCCTAGGCATGTATATTTATTTTATCCAAAAGATACCAACTTTATATCAACAACAATTAATTTACAGGTGAAAAGTTCTATTTAACCTCCTAAAGATGAGTCCCATACAATGAGTGCCTCCTCTTTCCCAGCCCCTGTTCTAAGTACTTAGGATGTATTATGTTATGTGAGTCTCAAATACCCAGTGGACTGGGGACTCCTAGTATGGCAGGTAAAGTAAAATCATACAGGTTTTCATTTTTATACCTGCTATCTGCTTTCTAAATGTTCTCTCATTTGTTTTGTTTTCAAGATGGAGTCTTGCTCTGTCACCCAGGCTGGAGTGCAATGGCGCGATCTCCACTCACTGCAACCTCTGCATACCAGGTTCAAGCGATTCTCCTGTCTCAGCCTCCTGAGTAGCTGGGATTACAGGTGCCCACCACCACACCTGGCTAATTTTTGTATTTTTAGTAGAGACTGGGTTTTACCATATTGGCCAGACTGGTCTCGAACTCCTGACCTCAGGTGGTCCGCCTGCCTCGGCCTCCCAAAGTGCTGGGATTATAGGAGTGAGCCACTGCGCCTGGCCATTTGATTCTTATAACACCTTTGAAAGTAGGCATGACAAATATTATAATCACAATGTTACATAATATTATGCTGGTTTTAGAAAGAAGGGAACTGAGGCTCTGCAGGGTACTTAGAAGTTTTGCTACTGAAGTTTAGGTGCATTTGCTTCTATTTAATGTATTTGTTACCATCTGAACAACCATACAGTTGGCTGTGATGCTGAAAATGTCCCGTCATGCACCTACACTGCCACAGACAATATAGTGCACCTTGACCTGAGCTCAGAATTGCAGGTATATTAAATGTTAGTCTTCACCATTTAAAGGCAACTGTATTTCCTTTTTTTTTTTTTCTTACATGATTGGTAATTGCTATAGCTTTCCATTATACTGTTTTTTTTTTATTTATTATACTTTAAGTTTTAGGGTACATGTGCACATTGTGCAGGTTAGTTACATATGTATACATGTGCCATGCTGGTGCGCTGCACCCACTAACTCGTCATCTAGCATTAGGCATATCTCCGATGCTATCCCTCCCCCCTCCCCCCACCCCACAATAGTCCCCAGAGTGTAATATTCCCCTTACTGTGTCCATGTGATCTCATTGTTCAATTCCCACCTATGAGTGAGAATATGCGGTGTTTGGTTTTTTGTTCTTGCGATAGTTTACTGAGAATGATGATTTCCAATTTCATCCATGTCCCTACAAAGGACATGAACTCATCATTTTTTATGGCTGCATAGTATTCCATGGTGTATATGTGCCACATTGTCTTAATCCAGTCTATCATTGTTGGACATTTGGGTTGGTTCCAAGTCTTTGCTATTGTGAATAATGCCGCAATAAACATACGTGTGCATGTGTCTTTATAGCACCATGATTTATAGTCTTTGGGTATATACCCAGTAATGGGATGGCTGGGTCAAATGGTATTTCTAGTTCTAGATCCCTGAGGAATCGCCACACTGACTTCCACAATGGTTGAACTAGTTTACAGTCCCACCAACAGTGTAAAAGTGTTCCTATTTCTCCACATCCTCTCCAGCACCTGTTGTTTCCTAACTTTTGAATGATTACCATTCTAACTGGTGTGAGATGGTATCTCATTGTGGTTTTGATTTGCATTTCTCTGATGGCCAGTGATGATGAGCATTTTTTCATGCGTTTTTTGGCTGCATAAATGTCTTCTTTTGAGAAGTGTCTGTTCATGTCCTTTGCCCACTTTTTGATGGGGTTGTTTGTTTTTTTCTTGTAAATTTGTTTGAGTTCATTGTAGATTCTGGATATTAGCCCTTTGTCAGAAGTGTAGGTTGCGAAAATTTTCTCCCATTTTGTAGGTTGCCTGTTCACTCTGATGGTAGTTTCTTTTGCTGTGCAGAAGCTCTTGAGTTTAATTAGATCCCATTTGTCAATTTTGTCTTTAGTTGCCATTGCTTTTGGTGTTTTAGACATGAAGTCCTTGCCCATGCCTATGTCCTGAATGGTAATGTAAAGGCAACTGTATTTCCTATGGAAGAGACTACTCGTTTTCTCCGTATGCATTTCCCCCATAAGAATAGAATTTGTGTTTTTTGACTTCATAGGTAGCTGTCCAGAATAAAGTGTACATTACCCAGTACACATTGGGTCAAGGGAATGTCAGGTGACTAACTAAATTCTAGATGAAACTAGAAGTGTCACATGACAGCTTCCAAGGCATAGCAAGTACATGCTCCTCCTATGGACTACAACCTAGTTTTTTATTTGTCTTCTCCTATATACTTTAATGTAGAGGTGGTGTCTGTAGCTGTTACTGCCATCTTGGTAATGAGATGAAGAGGAATGGAGGTCAGAAGCAGAGCAACAATCTGGAAGAAGCCTGGGTTCCTGATGACCTTTAGGTCCAAACCACTATTCCAGCTTCAGACCTCTTTCTTAAGATGTTTTCATGAGAGAGAAACAAACTTCTCTCTCATATAAGCAGCTAATTTTAGCCTCTAATTCAAATGAACACTATTCTTAACTAATAAAATTTTCAGACAAAACATTGAGACCCACCAACTAAATACTGCATGTTTTGAATATGAGGATGAACAAAACATATCTGTGCCATTAACACGACACCACAAACCTTAATGAGGTTCTCTGTCTTAATATACTTTTAAAAACCTGATTTAGCCAACAACCCACCCTTTTAATATAATGTTACTGTTCATTTTTGGGTTTTAGGAGGGCAACAGTTAACCCTACCTCATTCCTCTCTGAGTTTGGAACCAATCGAAATAAAAAGAGGCATATTTATATAAAAATATGACAAACATAGCAATTTCATTGCTCCTATTGCTGGTTTGGTAGACATGGTTGGGCCTTTAGTAAAATTATCCTCTACATTGGACTCTGTAAGTACAGTTTTTCTTTGGGCCCATTCGTATAGAGGACTAGGGCCACCTCTCACCTTGTCAAACCCAGAGAATCCAGGAACCTTACAAGTTAGTCACACATGACCACAATGTTCACATATTAACCTTGCTAGTTAGAAAAAGGAGAATAAATACTGTAAGCATCCTCCATCTCCACAGTTCTTCAACCTTCCTCTGGGTTGAACAAGTAAAGTGGGGAAGGGGTTAAGTGGGGAAGGGGTTCAGTTTTATTTCAACAATCCCAGAAAGTGAGAGGCTTCTATGTCATGGTCTCCAGCTGGAACAAGTAGAAAGAAAGAAAAGAGATCTCCTGCTGCTCAAGATAAAGAAGGAATATTGCAGCTAAGGATGGGAGACATAGGGAAGTGATGGTTTCTAACCTGACACAAGGTGGAGAGAAGTAATAAACTAGAAGATGAGGGAAGTAATTAAAGTAAAACAAATATATGACATGAGGTTTCCTTAAACACACCCACAAGGAATATGGGACTTGATTGCAAGCTTCTTGTTCTTTCATGTTATTATTGAACTCATTATCATTATTGCTGTAATTGTAGTGGTGACCCACTTTATTCATTTATTATAAGACATTCCTGAAACCAAAGCAGAAATAGGCACTATTCTAATACAATATTTACCTGTCATTGTTCTATAGTATCTGTCCCTCTTTTGATGTGGTGTTAAAGTCTGTTTAGGTTATATGGTGCCCATATCCCCTGTTATCAGCACCCTCTCATGCTCACTTCTTCTCATCTACATACACAAGAATCCATTTCTCTGGGAAAAGGATTGTAGATAATAGACAAAAGGAATGTCTACTAGAGAAACAGATGAGCTTGGCTAATGAAGGAAATGAAAATTGGAGCCATAATGAGCTACTGTATCATAAATGAGCATAAATTATTTTGTCAGTGCTATTTACAATTTTACATGGTGCAGAGCTTTGCAATTACGTCTATTCAATTTTGCCATTCAAGGGATATTTCAATAAGGATTCTTCACTGTGGCCAAACAACGCATTTGGAAGCTTCCGTTGTACATGGGATTCAAATCTAGCCACAAAAGAGTCCATTGCTGTAGATTCAGAAGAAAACTCTTGGTTAAATGTCAAAATACTAGCAAATTCTTGAAGGAGAAATTTTCAATTGTTTAGGAATAAAGCATAATGAATATGACCTCTGTCTATGATTGTGGAAATTCTGAGTTGAATTCCAAATATCTTGGTGGTTAGGTCAGTGTATTACCAACAATGACAACAACAAACAATACAAACAGAACAAAATTTGGGAACAAAACATGATCGGGAGATTTTGCAAAGGTTAAAAAAGCCCTACTGAGAGGTTTTTTCATAGAATACGTAAATATTTTTATGTGTGTTAAAAACATAAGGACTCTTAAAATATGACTGTAATACTATAATCATTCATAAATAGAATTAAAAATATAAATATCCTCAAATATCTAGTCAATGTTCAAGTTTCCTTGCATGTCTGAGCCTTTTTTAAACCTCTAATATATCATTTGTACGTGTTTCATTTTTCTCGTTCCATAGATAAGCATGGCAGCCTTCCAATCCACTTTCTTTTCACCAAACTTAACAAATCCCATAATTACATTCATCCATGTTGTACTATTCACAGCTGCACATCCCATCATGAAAGAGCTTGTTTTTCTGTAGGAGTCAAGCTAAATAACCCAATTGTTAAGACAAAACCAGGCTGAGCTTGGCTTAAAAATTGAATTGTGTTACCAACCTAGTGGAAAGTTCCATTATTGGATTGGAAGAAACACTGTCAACTTTTCAAAGAATGAAAGTGAATATTAAGCTTCTAGTTATAGTAGTAGAGGTGAGAGCCACAGCCACTGAGGCAAGAAAGTGAATGTTAGCATTTACTTACCCTATAGAACTTCCACGGCAATGTTGGGCTTGTTTTACATCTGACTCCTACCCCAGATGTGGATACATTAAGCCTTTGGTCTTAAATACAGCTGGCACATACTGACTCATGATTTCAGATGGTTTCAGGAAAGACCGTCTAGCAAAAGTTGTACTTGGGGGAATTCCTGGCAAAATAACAGATGTAGCAATGTCTAACTGCTTTTGTGATGTAAATTGATCTCCCTATGGCATCAGTGAATCTTCGTGCATTCCTTACATTGATCAAATAAAACTTACTAGAAATAAAAATAACACACACAAAAACATCTTCAAATGCTGTGTATATTCATTGATTATTTTTTAATTTAAATGCTTCAAACCTGACCTATAAACTTTTTGAAATGTGTTCAGGCAGCAAATACACATACCATCTACCCATGTCCATTTTGTTTCTGAAACTAACCAAGCTTATTCTTGCCTCAGGACTTTCCCTTGCTGGGTCCTGTGCCTGCAGCTCCTGTTCTTGGCCTGTCTGCTTTGCACCTTCCCTGCTTAGAGGACAGCACCCCCATGTCTTCATCTGGGGAGCCTTCCCTGACTCGCTGTCTCAGGTGGCTCCGTCACTCCCATTCCAGTCTCCCTTCATCAAGTTACCCATTTATTATCTTCATAGAATTTTATCATAACCTAAAAATTGTGTTTGTTTATTTGTTTTCTTGCATATTGTCTGAATCCTTCATTGCATGTGACCATGATGAGGGCAGGGAAGTGACTCACATTCACCATGGGATCCCCCGGTCTTAGACCAAAGCCTGGCACATGGTAGGTGCTTGTGAATGAATAAATGAAAGGGTGGATGGATGGGTGGATGGATGGATGGATAGGTAGGTAGGTAGGTGGATGGGGCGTGGATGGGTGGGTGGGTACGTGGATTGATGGGTGGATAGATGCATGGATAGAGGGATGGAAGGATAGGTGGGTAGGTACGTGGATTGATGGGTGGATAGATGCATGGATAGAGGGATGGATGGATAGGTGGGTAGGTGGATGGATGGATAGATAGATGGGTGGTACGTGGATGGATGGGTGGATAGAAGAATGGTTGAATGAATGGGTGGGTGGGTGGGTGGATGGATGGATGGATGGATGGATGGATTTGTGTAAGGATGGATGGATGGATGGATGGATGGATGGATGAATTAGTGAGTGAGTGAATGAAGCACCTACAGAGAAAGTTGAGGAGATTTTACTCATAGTGAATTTTATTTAGTACAACCAACATCATAAAGAATTTCTGACAAATTTGTTTTAAAAGAGTTAGAATTTTACTAGTGAATGACCCAGAATAGTTGGTGATGACTCTAGATCTTTGATTTTCAAATGAGATTACTCTAAAACTAACAATGACTTTAACTGGAAAGTTTAAAATATGCTTGGTGTGTATAAAGAGAACCTAAGGATTGAGTTATATAAAAACAATATGGAATGAAGCCTCCTTCTCACCTCCCCTGCTGTGTCAGTTGCATGTTTGTCCTCACTTTGCTTGTAGCATCCAGGATGCTAAGACTCTGGAAAATCATAGTAGAACCCCTGCAGCAATCCGGTTACATTTGCTTGCAGCAGAGAGAATTGATTTGAGTGTTCTAGCATCCTTAAGACTTGGGCTCTTTCACCAGGTCTCCTCCAAATCTGTTGTACTGCTTTGGACAATTACTCTCAGCCTTTAAAAACTCCCCTGCCATCAAGGTCACTGCAGGACAGCTTCCTATAGACTATCTGTTATTGTGTGCTATTTCCACGGAAAATGGGTAAAACATAACTGATATTATTAGAAATATGATCCTGACCACAAAAAGGGCCGATTTCCTTTGGTGATGACTCTCTGATTCAATTCAGATGACTACATTTGCATCATCGTAAGCTTGGACATGTCACTGATTCCCCCAGCAAAGTCTGTTCTTTCACAAGCTATTTTAGAAGTAAAAAGCCTTTATGGACCTCTTTCCAAAACTTTCAGGGAAATTGGCAATGACTGATTGAGCAAAAAAACACCAAAGGTCATTGTTACGTCATTCCGGAGGGCAGAAGTTGGGATGGAAACCTCTCTTGCCCCTCCCACGTGGATATCAATGCATTCTCTCTGCACCTTGCTCTTTCTGTTTCTAATTCACAGAGTTGTGTGTGGAAATGGAACCTCACAAGCCACTGCTCCTTGCTCTGTGACTGCAGGCACTTGGGAGTTGAACACAGGGTTGGGAGGAGGGATGGCTGGTGTTACATGTCCTGCCTGGTCTCAGAGCTTGGAAACCAGTGGACTAGAGGCTGGCTGGCCACGTGTCTATTGTGCTAGGGTGTCCATGTCTTTTTCTCCACCTCTCTTACCTCCCTGCATTTGGCTTCACAAGATCTGACTTGCCCTGCTCTCCAACATGGGCTGCTTTTCCCTGCCTGGAATGGAGTCTGGCTCAGAATGTGAGAGCTACCCTCAGATTTCTAGGGTGGGGCTAACCACAGGACAAGAAGCTGGGGAAACTCAAGGAAATCAAGCAGACTCTGTTATGTACTAAGAGCTCTTGTGTTCTCATTGGAATATTATAACTCAGATTATTAGTTAGGATAGCAAAGTCTCTACCAAAAACAGAGACAGAAGCTATCTACAATCTTACCTTCCGCAATGGTTCAGGCCCCACAGGTCATGCAGGTCTTCCCTGTTGGCTCAGTATTATATTGAGTGCAGAATCATATCCCAGAAACAGTGAGAACTACGTCTACCACAACACCCTATGGTATTGGTCAAAATACAGCTGACGGCAACATTAACAATAACAAAATTTACTAGAAAAACTAAAACAAAAAAAATCTACTGGTAACTTAATTTCAGTCATATAACTTTGGTAATGGAGAATATTTGGATATTTTAAACACCTTTGTGACATTCCTACAACTATAACAAATACACAAGGATATTCTTTGAGTCAACTCATCATTTTGGTAGAAATGAAAGGTTTACTTAGTCTCAACTGTATGTACCTTTATCTGTTTCTAGCTTCAACTGCTGAAATTACTTCAAGGGATTAATTTTTGGTTTTTGATGCAAATACTTGGTTATTTTGGCTTGCTGCTCTCCCAGCTTTCCCTAAGTTTGCACATGGTGACCATGGCAGCCTGTAAGATGGTGATCACTGACCCCTGCCTCAGGGTGTCCACTCCCTGTGGAATCCCTTTTCCTTTAGCATGAGCTGAATTGAAGAACTCTCTTCCAATGAACAGAATAGGCCAAATCTCAGAGGTATCTGCTCTGAGATTAGGTTATAAAAAGAAGACTAAAAAACCTGTGGCTTTCATTGGGGGTGTCGCTTCTTATTTTTTTTCTGGAGGAAAGCAGCTGTCATAAGATAGCTCTGTTGAGGGGTTGAAATGGCAAATGCCTCAAGACTGCAACTATCACATGAGCCAGTTTTAGGTGATTTTGAGAGGACTACAGCCCTGGCTGACATCTTAACGGCAACCTCAGAAGCTTCCTTGAGCCAGAACCACCCAACACCATTTATTAAGAGAAATAGGAAAGGAAGAGGATGGAAGAGAAAAAAAAGACAATGATTGAGAAGAAAATAAGAAAATGAAAAGGCCAAGATGAAAAGGAGGAGAAGGAAGAGAAAACAAACAATAGCAATAATAATATTTAACAAAGATTTAGTAGCTATTTTTAGGGCTATGAATTTAAAACTGCGAGCATTAAACTTTACAAGGCATTCAAAGAACTCTTTAATAAAACAATATTGAAGTTGTTTTGTTGTGATCATGTATACTCACTGAACAAGGAAAAAAGTAAATATCCTGAGGTTAAGCAAATAGGCACTGGTGGTCTGAGATAAAATTTCCAGGCAAAACATAAAACATAAATATAGCTTGCACTCTATCTCAGGCAACTTAACAAATGTGCTCTGGAAAATTGCATTAGACAGGTGTTTCGAGACTGAAAAGTATGTTGATGTCAAACATACATATGATATACATATGATGTGTTTAAGTAAATTGCTTTAGGAAATATGAGAATGAGTAAAAGCAACACTTCTAACTTTGTATATAATACAATGACAGAATAGGTTTAACTAAATGAGTAAATGTAACTATGTGCCTAAAAATTTACACATTTAGGTTTTTCTTTTCTTTATTGATTGGGGAAATGTCCAGACACATAGAACCATTTTTTGTGGGGCTACAGATCTCTGCTAGCAGAGACTTGGAGACTCAAGGGCTACCACTGATTAGGAAATGAGCTACACAACTGAGAAATACTTGTTGATGCTAAAGGTCACCTTGAAAGTTGATGAGATTATGTGAGTGCAGTAGAATCTTGGACTGAACAAACTGCTACTCTCCATCAGCAAGGAGACACCGTGATGCAGTATCAGGAATTTAATGACTTTGCGTATTTACTTTGGTCCACAGTAGTTATGGGCATCCAGCGAGAAAGTTGATAAATCAGATAATTGCAAGACGAGAACAAATAATTTTGTGTAGCCCTGAAGGAACACCAGTGTGCCTTGGAATTTAAAATAGAATTGACAAATGGAATCTAATTAAACTAAAGAGCTTCTACACAGCAAAAGAAACTATCAACAGAGTAAACAGACAACCTACAAAATGGGAGGAAAATTTTTGCAATCCATGCATCTGACAAAGGTCTAATATCCAGCATCTATAAGGAACTTAAACAAATGTATAAGAAGAAAACAAACAACCCCGCTAAAAAGTGGCAAAGGACATAAAGAGACACTTCTCAAAAGACATACATGAGGCCAAAAATCATGAAAAAAAAAAAAAAAAGCTCAACATCACTGGTCATTAGAGAAATGCAAATGAGATACCATCTCACACCATTCAGAATGGTTACAATTAAAAAGCCAAAAAATAACAGATGCTGACAAGCCTGCGGGAGAAAATAAATGCTTTTACACTGTTGGTGGGAGTATACATTAGTTCAACCATTATGGAAGACAGTGTGGTGATTTCTCAAAGAGCTAAAGGCAGAACTACCATTAAACCCAGCAATCCCATTACTGAGTATATACCCAAAGGAATATCAATAATTCTATTATAAAGATACATGCACGTGTATGTTAATTGCAGCACTATTCACAATAGCAAAGACATGGAATCAACCTAAATGCCCATCAATGATAGACTGCATAAAGAAAATGTGGTACATATACACCGTGGAATACTATGTAGCCATAAAGAGGAATGAGATTATGTCCTTTGCAGGGACATAGAGAGAGCTGGAGGCCATTATCCTTAGCAAACTAACTCAGGAACAGAAAACCAAGAACCGCATGTTCTCTTTCGCAAGTGGGAGCTAAATGATGAGAACACATGGGCACATAGAGGGGAACAGCACACACTGGGGCCTACCAGAGGGAGGAGGATGGAGGGAGAGGATCAGGAAAGATAACTAATGGATACGAGGCTTAATACCTGGGTGATGAAATAATCTGTATACCATACGTTTACCTATGTAACAAACTTGCCGATCCTGCACATGTTCCCCTGAAGTTAAAAGAAAGCATTACAAGAAGTAAAAAATGCACACTATTACTATTTCAGATAGCTGAAATCTTTTTTTTTTTTTTTTTTTGAGACAGAGTCTCGTGTTGTCACCCAGGCTGGAGTGCAGTGGTGCGATCTCAGCTCGCTGCAAGCTCTGCCTCCCAGTTCACGCCATTCTCCTGCCTCAGCCTCCCGAGTATCTGGGACTACAGGTGCCTGCCACCACGCCCGGCTAATTTTTTTGTATTTTTTTAGTGGAGACAGGGTTTCACCATGTTAGCCAGGATGGTCTCGATCTCCTGACCTTGTGATCCGCCCACCTCGGCCTCCCAAAGTGCTGGGATGACAGGCGTGAGCCGCCGCTCCCGGCCCAGATAGCTGAAATCTTGTAAGAAGATTGTTGGTATTTTCACTTATGGGCCTAAAAGTTTTTATATTCAAGTCTTTTTTCCTCCTAATCTCATTGCAAAGATATTCACTCAGAAGTATTTCCTTTGGGTCTATAGATCTCTGATCTCAGAGACCTTGAGACTTAATTGCTAGAGCTAATTGGAAAATGAGTTCAGGAATCATTTCAGATAACTGATATGGTAGTAGTATGAAGACAGGCTTTGAATTCGGTGAACAGCAGGTTGCAGGAAACATGGGTAAATTTGCTGGTTTGAACAAGAAAGCAAAGGATTGAGAGAATAAGATCCTGCAAATAACTCAAGGACCTTTTTTGGACCTTAGAAAGAATGGTGAATCAGAAAGGACACCTTGTTGAGCATCAGTGACCACGAGTGACCTGAGCACTTGGAAAAGCTGAAGAACTTTGGAGTCTTTTCGTTTTTGTTTTATGTTTTTTTTTTAACTGAGACCCATAGAGCCTCTGCAATTGGCCCATGGAACCTTGACTCGAGTAACTCAAAATCCAAAATCTCTATCCACTTGAATTTTATTTCTATTTTTTACAGGAAGTAAGGCACAATGGCAATGATATTTGGAAGGGATAGTCTCAGTAGTGACCGTAGGCTTTATTCTTAAAAATAAGGCCGGGCGTGGTGGCTCATGCCTGATGTCGTGAGTTCAAGACCAGCCTGGCCAACGTGGTAAAACCCTGTCTCTACAAAAATACAAAAATTAACTGGGTGTGGTGTTACATGCCTATAATCCCAGCTACTCAGGAGGCTGAAGTGATGGGATCACTTGAACCTGGGAGGTGGAGGTTACAGTGAGCGCAGATCGTGCCAGTGCACTCCCACCTGAGTGACACAGCGAGACACTTTTTCAAAAAACAAAACAAAACAAAAAACAAACCAAACCAAAACAAAAAAACAAACAAAAACTTCTGGGAATTTATGTTTTCCCGTGAAGAAAATGGTCACTTTTCCCTGTAATCTCAGAGAAGAATAAACTTTTCTCCTCCCAATCTGTGTCCAAGTGAGTGAGTGTTGGATATGAAATGACATTTGAATATGACATAGTTCAGCCGATAAATCACCTAATCTGAGACTATAAAAAGAAAACAGGGCCGGGCTCAGTGGCTCACGCCTGTCATCCCAGCACTTCGGGAGGCCAAGGCGGGCGGATCATTTGAGGTCAGTATTTCGAGACCAGCCTGACCAACATGGTGAAACCCCATTTCTACTAAAAATACAAAAAAAAAATTAGCTGGACGTGGTGGCACATGCCTGTAATTCCAGCTACTTGGGAGGCGGAGGCGTGAGAATCCTTTGAACCCAGGAGGTGGAGGTTGCAGTGAGCTGAGATTTTGCCATTGCACTCCAGCCTGGGTGACAGAGCGAGGCTCTGTCTCAAAAAATAAATAAAAATAAATAAATAAATAAAAATAGTCAAAAATAGTTGAGAAGTGAAAATATGAGGTCACTATTGGTAGGCATACATATGAGAGGTTCTCCAAACAGTGATTGGAACACCCAGTGCTTCCAGCCCTGCTGTAGGTTCTTAGGTGGATTCCTGGGTGATCTGAATACCCTCAGTGAGCGTTTACAAAGAACTGACAGAACTACCTGTTTTAAAAGATGCAAATGTGCCATGCTTTGGTGAAAGGAAGATGTTCATTCTAAATTTTATTCTTTCTATCTGGACAGAAAAATCATGGGCTTACACACTATAAAATTTCAGAGTTAGAGATTTGTATGTCTACCTTCCTATTGATGCAGACATCTTTCGACCAAGGAAAGTCAGTTGTAGAAAAGATATTCATGTTTTATATACACCACGATAAAAAAGTGATGAGTTAACTTTGTCTAGTGATTTTCCATAACAGATATAGCTAGCAAGTATCCATAACTTGATCAAAGCGAGTATTTCTAAAATATTATTTATGTAAAGAAGGAGAAGGCAATGCTACCATTTGAAGTATAAGACATTCTAAAAGAAATATTCACTGGGTCAAACTACTCAGAAAGAAGATATGTTGGTTCTGAGCTGATCTTTGTACTCTTCTCTGGTTCATCCTGAAGGATATTATGTTGCCCTTTAACTGACAAAGATTAAAAAGTAGCATCAAGCAAACTAAGAACAGTCATTTCAAAGTAAATTGAGAATCTCTCTTGCTTAGGGAAATCTTTACATTTTTTAAAATAGCATTTTTTAAAGATACAAGTAACACGTATATTATAATTTCAATCGTTTATTTTCTGAATCTATTCTTGAGCTCCCTTTGTATTTTTTACAATCTTTAAAAAAAGGAAACCATTTTATTGATTTAGATGTACTCAGCATTTTTTTTGCTTGTTATAAGAGAACATATTTATGCTGCCTAAGTTGTTAAACTACTATTAAATACAGGAATGTACTTTCATTCAATCATTTAAAAGTTATCACTATTTTATCCTGATTATAGAACAAAAGGGTAAAACTGAAGTAAGAAAATAATTATGTATTTATCTATCAATATAGATCTGTATATAGGTATTGATATAAATATATAGGTACAGATATACCTACACCTATGCAAGTTAGCAGAAATAGAAACTTCTGCCTCTCAGTATATTATTGTTAAAGAAATATTGCTTCACATGGTAATATATTTTATGCAAAATTCATGTATTGCTAAGAATCAAGATTTCTTTTCACCTTTTAGTTTTTCTATCTTAGGTTTGGGGAGAGGGGCTGCTTGAGGTTAGTTAATTAGAAAAAAAATAGCACAAACATTAATAGGATTCCTATATATTACAAACCTTTTATTTTAGCATTATTACTATGTCAAAAATCATTCCAAACTCAGTGGCTTAAAACAGCATTGATTTTCCTTGTGGATAATCCATGTGGGCTGGGCTAGGAGGGGCGTGCTCTTCTCCCTGCACTCAGCATTAGTCCCATAAGTAAGTATGGGATGGAGTCACCTGAAGGCTTGTTTACACATGCCTGGGGATGATGCTGGCCATCCACTGCAACCTCAGCTGGGTCTCTCCATGTGGCTACTTGACTTCCTCAGAGCATCATGGCTGGATTCAAAGCCTGAGAGTCCCACGATGACCAGGCAGAGTTGTAGAGTCGTTTCTATGCTACAGTTGATAGTCCCACATCCTAACTTGTGACATATCCTACCCATTAGGACAGTCACAAAAGCCTGCTTCGTTGCAAAGGGAGAGGAAAAAAAAAAAAAAAAAAAAACAGAACATACAAACAAACAAACACTCCAAATTTTAAGAAGAGCATATTGTTGCCATTTTTGGAAAATGCAATCTGCCATAGTAATAAGATTCATGATTGTCAGAGTTAACATTCATCACATGCTTCACAAATGCTCCATTGTAATGCGATTTCTCCATCACAGTGGTCATATGAGGAAGACCTATTATTTATTTATAATAAAGATAGGGTTTCGGTATGTTGCCCAAGCTGGTCTCAAACTCCTGAGCTCAAGCGATCCTCTCATCTCAGTCTCCCAAATTTCTGGGATTTCAGGTGTGAACCACCTTGCCCAGCTAGAACCTATTATTATCTCCATTTCACAGCTGAAGAAAGTGAGACTTGCACAAACTAATGTCATGACTGTGTTATACAGGTAGCAAGTAGCAGAGTTGACATTGATACCAGAAATGTGCATAGGAAATTATCTTCAAAAACGAAGAGGACAAAATGCAATCTTTAGCACAACCCATTTCCATGTTGAGATTTATTCCTATTTTGTTTTTCTAATTTATTTTTTATTTTTTCTTAAGTTGTTGGAATACAGGTGGTATTTGGTTATATGAGTAAGTTTTTCAGTGGTGATTTGTGCAATTTTGGTGCACCCATCACCCGCGAAGTATACACTGCACCCTATTTGTAGTCTGTTATCCCTCATCCCCCTCCCGAGACCCCAAAGTCCATTGTATCATTCTTTTTTTTTTTTTTTGCAAACTTTTTTTTTTATTATACTTTAAGTTTTAGGGTACATGTGCACAATGTGCAGGTTAGTTACATATGTATACATGTGCCATGCTGGTGCGCTGCACCCACTAACTCATCATCTAGCATTAGTTATATCTCCCAATGCTATCCCTCCCCCCTCCCCCCACCCCACAACAGTCCCCAGAGTGTGATGTTCCCCTTCCTGTGTCCATGTGTTCTCATTGTTCAATTCCCACCTATGAGTGAGAATATGCGGTGTTTGGTTTTTTGTTCTTGTGATAGTTTACTGAGAATGATGATTTCCAATTTCATCCATGTCCCTACAAAGGACATGAACTCATCATTTTTTATGGCTGCATAGTATTCCACAGTGTATATGTGCCACATTTTCTTAATCCAGTCTATCATTGTTGGACATTTGGGTTGGTTCCAAGTCTTTGCTATTGTGAATAGTGCCGCAATAAACATACGTGTGCATGTGTCTTTATAGCAGCATGATTTATAGTCCTTTGGGTATATACTCAGTAATGGGATGGCTGGGTCAAATGGTATTTCTAGTTCTAGATCCCTGAGGAATCGCCACACTGACTTCCACAATGGTTGAACTAGTTTACAGTCCCACCAACAGTGTAAAAGTGTTCCTATTTCTCCACATCCTCTCCAGCACCTGTTGTTTCCTGACTTTTGAATGATTGCCATTCTAACTGGTGTGAGATGGTATCTCATTGTGGTTTTGATTTGCATTTCTCTGATGGTCAGTGATGGTGAGCATTTTTTCATGTGTTTTTTGGCTGCATAAATGTCTTCTTTTGAGAAGTGTCTGTTCATGTCCTTCGCCCACTTTTTGATGGGGTTGTTTGTTTTTTTCTTGTAAATTTGTTTGAGTTCATTGTAGATTCTGGATATTAGCCCTTTGTCAGATGAGTAGGTTGCGAAAATTTTCTCCCATTCTGTAGGTTGCCTGTTCACTCTGATGGTAGTTTCTTTTGCTGTGCAGAAGCTCTTGAGTTTAATTAGATCCCATTTGTCAGTTTTGGCTTTTGTTGCCATTGCTTTTGGTGTTTTAGACATGAAGTCCTTGCCCGTGCCTATGTCCTGAACGGTAATGCCTAGGTTTTCTTCTAGGGTTTTTACGGTTTTAGGTCTAACGTTTAAGTCTTTAATCCATCTTGAATTGATTTTTGTATAAGGTGTAAGGAAGGGATCCAGTTTCAGCTTTCTACATATGGCTAGCCAGTTTTCCCAGCACCATTTATTAAATAGGGAATCCTTTCCCCTTTGCTTGTTTTTCTCAGGTTTGTCAAAGATCAGATAGTTGTAGATATGCGGCATTATTTCTGAGGGCTCTGTTCTGTTCCATTGATCTATATCTGTTTTGGTACCAGTACCATGCTGTTTTGGTTACTGTAGCCTTATAGTATAGTTTGAAGTCAGGTAGTGTGATGCCTCAGCTTTGTTCTTTTGGCTTAGGATTGACTTGGCGATGCGGGCTCTTCTTTGGTTCCATATGAACTTTAAAGTAGTTTTTTCCACTTCTGTGAAGAAAGTTATTGGTAGCTTGATGGGGATGGCATTGAATCTGTAAATTACCTTGGGCAGTATGGCCATTTTCATGATATTGATTCTTCCTACCCATGAGCATGGAATGTTCTTCCATTTGTTTGTATCCTCTTTTATTTCCTTGAGCAGTGGTTTGCAGTTCTCCTTGAAGAGGTCCTTCACATCCCTTGTAAGTTGGATTCCTAGGTATTTTATTCACTTTGAAGCAATTGTGAATGGGAGTTCACTCATGATTTGGCTCTCTGTTTGTCTGTTGTTGATGTATAAGAATGCTTGTGATTTTTGTACATTGATTTTGTATCCTAAGACTTTGCTGAAGTTGCTTATCAGCTTAAGGAGATTTTGGGCTGAGACAATGGGGTTTTCTAGATATACAATCATGTCGTCTGCAAAGAGGGACAATTTGACTTCCTCTTTTCCTAATTGAATACCCTTTATTTCCTTCTCCTGCCTAATTGCCCTGGCCAGAACTTCCAGCACTATGTTGAATAGGAGTGGTGAGAGAGGGCATCCCTGTCTTGTGCCAGTTTTCAAAGGGAATGCTTCCAGTTTTTGCCCATTCAGTATGATATTGGCTGTGGGTTTGTCATAGATAGCTCTTATTATTTTGAGATACATCCCATCAATACCTAATTTATTGAGAGATTTTAGCATGAAGGGTTGTTGAATTTTGTCAAAGGCCTTTTCTGCATCTATTGAGATAATCATGTGGTTTTTGTCTTTGGTTCTGTTTATATGCTGGATTACAGTTATTGATTTGCATATATTGAACCAGCCTTGCATCCCAGGGATGAAGCCCACTTGATCATGGTGGATAAGCTTTTTGATGTGCTGCTGGATTCGGTTTGCCAGTATTTTATTGAGGATTTTTGCATCAATGTTCAACAAGGATATTGGTCTAAAATTCTCTTTTTTGGTTGTGTCTCTGCCCAGCTTTGGTATCAGGATGATGCTGGCCTCATAAAATGAGTTAGGGAGGATTCCCTCTTTTTCTATTGATTGGAATAGTTTCAGAAGGAATGGTACCAGTTCCTCCTTGTACCTCTGGTAGAATTTGGCTGTGAATCCATCTGGTCCTGGACTGTTTTTCGTTGGTAGGCTATTGATTATTGCCACAATTTCAGCTCCTGTTATTGGTCTATTCAGAGATTCAACTTCTTCCTGGTTTAGTCTTGGGAGAGTGTATGTGTCGAGGAATTTATCCATTTCTTCTAGATTTTCTAGTTTATTTGCATAGAGATGTTTGTAGTATTCTCTGATGGTAGTTTGTATTTCTGTGGGATCAGTGGTGATATCCCCTTTATCATTTTTTATTGCATCTATTTGATTCTTCTCTCTTTTTTTCTTTATTAGTCTTGCTAGCGGTCTATCAATTTTGTTGATCCTTTCAAAAAACCAGCTCCTGGATTCATTAATTTTTTGAAGGGTTTTTTGTGTCTCTATTCCCTTCAGTTCTGCTCTGATTTTAGTTATTTCTTGCCTTCTGCTAGCTTTTGAATGTGTTTGCTCTTGCTTTTCTAGTTCTTTTAATTGTGATGTTAGGGTGTCAATTTTGGATCTTTCCTGCTTTCTCTTGTGGGCACTTTAGTGCTATAAATTTCCCTCTACACACTGCTTTGAATGCATCCCAGAGATTCTGGTATGTTGTGTCTTTGTTCTCGTTGGTTTCAAAGAACATCTTTATTTCTGCCTTCTTTTCGTTATGCACCCAGTAGTCATTCAGGAGCAGGTTGTTCAGTTTCCATGTAGTTGAGCGGTTTTGAGTGAGATTCTTAATCCTGAGTTCTAGTTTGATTGCACTGTGGTCTGAGAGATAGTTTGTTATAATTTCTGTTGTTTTACATTTGCTGGGGAGAGCTTTACTTCCAAGTATGTGGTCAATTTTGGAATAGGTGTGGCGTAGTGCTGAAAAAAATGTATATTCTGTTGATTTGGGGTGGAGAGTTCTGTAGATGTCTATTAGGTCCGCTTGGTGCAGAGCTGAGTTCAATTCCTGGGTATTCTTGTTGACTTTCTGTCGTTGATCTGTCTAATGTTGACAGTGGGGTGTTAAAGTCTCCCATTATTAATGTGTGGGAGTCTAAGTCTCTTTGTAGGTCACTCAGGACTTGCTTTATGAATCTGGGTGCTCCTGTATTGGGTGCACATATATTTAGGATAGTTAGCTCTTCTTGTTGAATTGATCCCTTTACCATTATGTAATGGCCTTCTTTGTCTCTTTTGATCTTTGTTGGTTTAAAGTCTGTTCTATCAGAGACTAGGATTGCAACCCCTGCCTTTTTTTGTTTTCCGTTTGCTTGGTAGATCTTCCTCCATCCTTTTATTTTGAGCCTATGTGTGTCTCTGCACGTGAGATGGGTTTCCTGAATGCAGCACACTGATGGGTCTTGACTGTTTATCCAATTTGCCAGTCTGTGTCTTTTAATTGGAGCATTTAGTCCATTGACATTTAAAGTTAATATTGTTATGTGTGAATTTGATCCTGTCATTATGATGTTAGCTGGTTATTTTGCTCATTAGTTGATGCAGTTTCTTCCTAGTCTTGATGGTCTTTACATTTTGGCATGATTTTGCAGTGGCTGGTACTGGTTGTTCCTTTCCATGTTTAGTGCTTCCTTCAGGAGCTCTTTTAGGGCAGGCCTGGTGGTGACAAAATCTCTCAGCATTTGCTTGTCTGTAAAGTATTTTATTTCTCCTTCACTTATGAAGCTTAGTTTGGCAGGATATGAAATTCTGGGTTGAAAATTCTTTTCTTTAAGAATGTTGAATATTGGCCCCCACTCTCTTCTGGCTTGTAGAGTTTCTGCCGAGAGATCCGCTGTTAGTCTGATGGGCTTCCCTTTGTGGGTAACCCGACGTTTCTCTCTGGCTGCCCTTAACATTTTTTCCTTCATTTCAACTTTGGTGAATCTGATAATTATGTGTCTTGGAATTGCTCTTCTCGAGGAGTATCTTTGTGGCGTTCTCTGTATTTCCTGAATCTGAACGTTGGCCTTCCTTGCTAGATTGGGGAAGTTCTCCTGGATAATATCCTGCAGAGTGTTTTCCAACTTGGTTCCATTCTCCCCGTCACTTTCAGGTACACCAATCAGACGTAGATTTGGTCTTTTCACATAGTCCCATATTTCTTGGAGGCTTTGCTCGTTTCTTTTTATTCTTCTTTCTCTAAACTTCCCTTCTCGCTTCATTTCATTCACTTCATCTTCCATCGCTGATACCCTTTCTTCCAGTTGATCGCATCGGCTCCTGAGGCTTCTGCATTCTTCACGTAGTTCTCGAGCCTTGGTTTTCAGCTCCATCAGCTCCTTTAAGCACTTCTCTGTGTTGGTTATTCTAGTTATACATTCTTCTAAATTTTTTTCAAAGTTTTCAACTTCTTTGCCTTTGGTTTGAATGTCCTCCCGTAGCTCGGAGTAATTTGATCGTCTGAAGCCTTCTTCTCTCAGCTCCTCAAAGTCATTCTCCGTCCAGCTTTGTTCCGTTGCTGGTGAGGATCTGCGTTCCTTTGGAGGAGGAGAGGCACTCTGCTTTTTAGAGTTTCCAGTTTTTCTGCTCTGTTTTTTCCCCATCTTTGTGGTTTTATCTACTTTTGGTCTTTGATGATGGTGATGTACAGATGGGTTTTTGGTGTGGATGTCCTTTCTGTTTGTTAGTTTTCCTTCTAACAGACAGGACCCTCAGCTGCAGGTCTGTTGGAGTACCTGGCCGTGTGAGGTGTCAGTCTGCCCCTGCTGGGGGGTGCCTCCCAGTTAGGCTGCTCAGGTGTCAGGGGTCAGGGACCCACTTGAGGAGGCAGTCTGCCCATCTCAGATCTCCAGCTGCGTGCTGGGAGAACCACTGCTGTCTTCAAAGCTGTCAGACAGGGACATTTAAGTCTGCAGAGGTTACTGCTGTCTTTTTGTTTGTCTGTGCCCTGCCCCCAGAGGTGGAGCCAACAGAGGCAGGCAGGCCTCCTTGAGCTGTGGTGGGCTCCACCCAGTTCAAGCTTCCCGGCTGCTTTGTTTACCTAAGCAAGCCTGGGCAATGGCAGGCGCCCCTCCCCCAGCCTCGCTGCCGCCTTGCAGTTTGATCTCAGAGTGCTGTGCTAGCAATCAGTGAGACTCCGTGGGCCAGGACCCTCCGAGCCAGGTGCGGGATATAATCTCCTGGTGCGCCATTTTTTAAGCCCGTCGGAAAAGCGCTGTATTCGGGTGGGAGTGACCCAATTTTCCTGGTGCCGTCTGTCACCACTTTCTTTGACTAGGAAAGGGAACTCCCTGACCCCTTGCACTTCCCGAGTGAGGCAGTGCCTCGCCCGGCTTCGGCTCGCGCATGGTGCGTGCACCCACTGACCTGCGCCCACTGTCTGGCACTCCCTAGTGAGGTCCACCGGGTACCTCAGATGGAAATGCAGAAATCACCCGTCTTTTGCATCGCTCACACTGGGAGCTGTAGACCGGAGCTGTTCCTATTCAGCCATCTTGGCTCCTCCCTCCCATTGTATCATTCTTATGCCTTTGGGTCCTTATAGCTTAGCTCCTACATATCAATGAGAACGTATGAAGTTTGGTTTTCTATTCCTGAGTTACCTTACTTAGAATAATAGTCTCCAGTCTCATCCAGGTCACTGCAAATGCCATTAATTAATTATTTTTTGTGACTGAGTAGTATTCTATTGTATATTTATACCACAGTTTCTTTATCCATTCGTTGATTGATGGGCATTTGGGTTGGTTCCACGATTTTGCAATTGCGAATTGTGCTGCCACAAACATGCGTGTGCAAGCATCTTTTTCGTATAATGACTTCTTTTCCTCTGGATAGATACCCAGTAGTGGGATTGCTGGTCAAATGGTAGTTCTACTTTTAGTTCTTTAAGGAATCTCCACACTGTTTTCCATAGTGGCTGTACTAGTTTACATTCCCACAAACAGTGTAGAAGTGTCCCCTGATCACCGCATCCATGCCAACATCTACTGTTTTCTGACTTTTTTGATTACGGCCATTCTTGCAGGAGTAAGGTGGTATCACATTGTGGTTTTGATTTGCATTTCCCTGATCATAAATGATGTTGAGCATTTTTTCATATGTTTGTTGGCCATTTGTATATCTTCTTTTGAGAATTGCCTATTCATGTCCTTTGCCCACTTTTTGATGGGATTGTTTGTTTTTTTTCTGATTTGTTTGATTTCCTTGTAGATTCTGGATATTAGTCCTTTGTCAGATGTATAGATTGTGAAGATTTTCTCCCACTCTGTGGGTTGTCTGGTTACTCTGTTGACTGTTCCTTTTGCCGTGCAAAAGCTCTTTAGTTTACTTAAGTTCCAGCTATTTAACTTTTTTATATTGCATTTGCTTTTGGGTTCTTGGCCATGAAATCCATACCTAAGCCAATGCCTAGAAGGATTTTTCCAATGTTTTCTTCTAGAATTTTTATAATTTCAGGTCTTAGATTTAAGTCCTTAATCTATCTTGAGTCGATTTTTGTATAAGGTGAGAGATGAGAGTCCAGTTTCATTCTCCTACATGTGCCTAGCCAATTATCCCAGCACCATTTGTTGAAAAGGGTGTCCTTTCCCCATTTTGTTTTTGTTTGCCTTTACGAAGATCAGTTGGTTGTAAATATTTGGGTTTATTTCTGGGTTCTCTATTCTGTTCTGTTGGTCTGTGTGTCTATTTTTATACCAGTACCATGCTGTTTTGGTGACTATGGCCTTAGAGGATAGTTTGAAATCAAGTAATTTGATGCCTCCAGATTTGTTCTTTTTGTATCAGATTTGTTATTTTTGCTTAGTCTTGCTTTGGCTATGTGGGCTCTTCTTTGGTTCTATATGAATTTTAGAAATTTTTTTCTAATTCTTTGAAGAATGATGGTAGTATTTTGGTGGGGATTGCATTGAATTGGTAGATTGCTTTTGACAGTATGATCATTTTCACAATATTGATTCTACCTATTCATGAGCATGGGATGTGTTTCCATTTGTTTATGTTGTCTGTGATTTCTTTCAGCAGTGTTTTGTAGTTTTCCTTGTAGAGGTCTTTCAACTCCTTTGTTAGGTATATTCCTAAGTATTGTATTTTTTTTTTTTGCAGCTATTGTAAAAGGGGTTGAATTCTTGATTTGATTCTCCTCTTGGTCATCATTGGTGCCGTATAAAAGAGGTGCTTATTTGTGTGCATTAATCTTGTATCCAGAAACTTTGCTGGATTCTTTTATTAGTTCTAGGGGCTTTCTGGAGGAGTCTTTAGGGTTTTTGAGGTAAACAGTGACAGTTTGAATTCCTCTTTACCAATTTGGATGCCCTTTATTTCTTTCCCTTGTCTGATTGCTCTGTCTAGGACTTCCAGTACTATGTTGAAGAGGAGTGGTAAGAGTGGAAATCTTGTCTTGTTCCAGTTCTCAGAGGGAACACTTTCAGCTTTTCCCCATTCAGTATTATGTTGGCTGTGTGTTTGTCATAGATGGCTTTTATTACATTGAGGTGTGTCCTCTGTATGCCGATTTTGCTGAAAGCGTTAATCATAAAGGGATGCTGACTTTTGCTTTTTTGCATCTATTGAGATGATCATGTGATTTTTGTTTTTAATTCTGTTTATGTGGTGTATCAGCTTTATCGACTTGTGTATGTTAAATCATCCCTGAATCCCCAGTATGGAACCCATTTGATCATGGTAGATTATCTTTTTGATATGTTGTTGGATTTCATTAGCTAGTATTGTGTTAAGGATTTTAACGTCTACGTTCATCAGGGATATCAGTCTGTAGTTTTCTTTTTTGATTATGTCCTTTCCTGGTTTTGGTATTAGGGTGATGCTGGCTTCATAGAATGGATTAGGGAGGGTTCCCTCTTTCTCTAACTTGTGGAATATTGTCAAAAAGATTGGTACCAATTCTGCTTTGAACGTCTGGTAGAATTCTGGTGTGAATCGGTCTCATCCTGGGCTTTTTTTTTTGTTGGTAATTTTTTAGTTCCTCTATTGTTTTTAAGAAGTCCACTGAATTATTGCCCTGAAATGGCCTAGGAATTTGTGTTCCTAATTTCCTTAGACTTTTTTTTTAATGCAACCAATAAACCTACAGGATTGAGAAAAACAACACATTCGTTGGCTCTGCAACCAGATCAAGACTGAATATTTGATATGTACAAAAAAGTTATTTTTCTCTCTTCAGATAATAGAATAGGCCAGTTTAGCAGGTAAGGAAGTCCAGATGCCTTTAATAGGGTCACATTTTTTGATCCCACATACCTGTGCACTCTGAATTTCAAGAGTGTGGAAACATCAGCTCGTCTCACAGAGTTGTGGAGTGGGATGCTGCAGGACAAGAAGGGAATCATCTTCTGACTCCCTGGCCATGTAGGTGAGATGAGTCTTGTATTAAGTGTGCATTTTTAAAATTTTTGTTTGGGATGGGCACGTTCACTCACACCTGTAATCCCAGCACTTTGGGAGCTCAAGGGAGGTAGATCGCTTGAGTCCAGGAGTTTGAGACCAGCCTGGGCAATGCAGCAAAACCCTGTCTCTATAAAAAGTACAAAAATTAGCCAAGTGCAGTGGCATGTACCTATAGTCCAAGCTACTCAGGAGGCTGAGGCAGGAGGATTGCTTGAGCCCAGGAGGCAGAGGTTGCAGTGAGCTGTCATCGCGCCACTGTACCCCAGCCTGGGTGACAGAGCCAGACTCTGTTTCAAAAAAATCAAAAACAAAAAATTAAATACTTAAAAAAGGTAAAATGTAATTTCTGTTTGCTGAAAATTAGGATTTCGTGACCAAGAATCCAAAAGCAAATGCTTTGACATCTGGGATCTTGCTGACAAGGGAGTGACTGCCCCACCTGGGGTTAGGTAATTCCTAGAGATAGCAAAAGACTGCACTCCTTTCATATATAAAATACCCACCTGGAGCCTAGACCCCAACAACCTTCTTGGTGAGTATCTTATACTCAGGGATACTATATACCTGCCCTAATTACCCCAGGGCCAGGTACCAGAAAACTGGAGAATACACCTACACCAAAGGGCTGGCTGAAATTATTCCAACTAATCGATCCTATTCCTATTTACCCTACCTCCCTTGTTATTTGCCATAGTAACCATAGTGAAAGCTCTTACCTGCACCATCCCCTCACTCCCTCTGTGTTTTAACTTACCCGGCTTCCAATTGCCCCTGTGCTGCGTGCCCTACCTCTCGGGAACTGTAACAATCCATCTGTTTAATGGCAGCTGATCTGTTGGTCTCACTCTCCCTGAATCACAATAAAAGTTGCATTTTAAAACACTCTTTGAATAGAAACCTCAAATTAGGTCAGATGGTTATATAATTGTCTGCTTATTCTCCATAATGGGGTGGGGGAGAAGCATTGAGCTCTGGGCATAAAACCCAACACCTTAATGAATGATCATGATGTTCAATGTTTTTTCTTTGCCTTTGACTGTGTAGGTCAGAACTGCAGGTGTGATAAATTAATTTATTTTTCACCAGCCCAGCTGCCAATGTTGCTGACCAGCAAGCCCTCAGCCTACAAGGTCTCCATCCAGGTGCCTTTTGATGAGGTTCCAGCTTTCAGAAAAAAAATGACCTTGAAGGCCAGGATGACAGGAACAAATTCCAAAGCTAATGGATGACCCTTGAGTCCTCCACTGGCCAGAGAAAGGGACTCTCAGAGCCTTAATTTAATAGCTCCAGCTTGCATTCACTAAAGCCTCAAGCAGCTACAACAGATGTCTCAAGATTTCCAAAAAGAGCTGTTGGTAAATCTGATCTATCCACTGACGTAATTATGCTCATTCTAGCAAAGAAAAACATATATTTGTTTCAAAGAACGTCCATCAGGGAGTGTGCAGCATAATAAACTGTGAAAAATCTCTATTTCTTTTGTGGATAAAATAAACTAAAATATTGAGTGTTAGTTGCAAGAGGGGAATCAAGACATATTTCTCTGTGTGATCTATTGGGGATAAATTGGTTTCTGGAAGACACAATAAATCCAGACTGGCCTCTGAATTCCAGGACGAACATGAACACATTTCTTAGAAATCTCATCTCCACAATTTCATCAGAAAATGACTTTTGCTTCACCTGCCAGCCAGAAAATTATAGGTTTCCAAACACTCTTATTTCTGCAATAATTTACAACAACTATGTTAAGTTACCCTAACTTGTACTTACTTAGTCAAATGATAGTTAAGTTAAAATCGTATTTATCCCAAGCAAAACTGAAATAGAATTTCAATGGAAATATAATTAATATGGAGTAAAGACTTGTCCAGTTATTTTATAGAATCATTTCTTAGAAGTAGAATTACTGAGTTGAAGATTTGCACAGTCTTTAAGGCTTTTAACCTGTTTTGACCATTTTTCTCATGGAGGCCGTACCCATTTCCCATCCAGGTGTGTACATGGGCCTGTTTCTCTACACCCTTAGAGAGATACTGGGGCAGATGCCTCTCTCTAAGCATAGCTGCCTCCTTGATTTCAGATTAGCGATAGTTATAATCCCAGAGGCTCCAAACTCCAACAGTGACCAACTCAAGTTTCCTCCGTGAGGAGGAGGTTCCAGCACGTGCACTGGTTCAAAGTCAGCCCTCAGCTGCAGGCAGGGAGGCCAGAGTTCCTCCCAGAGTGGGGAAGACTTGATCCAACCCGTCCTCCAGGAGCGCTTGAGAACAGGGAAAAAAAATTAATCCCAGTTTCTTTTATTCCAGTAAAGTTCTTGCTTTTTACTCTCCCCTGACAGTTCCATTTAATGAAAAGGAAAATCGTAATGCCAAGAGGTTAATTTATGTATCACAGCAAGAAAACTGCTTTTTCAAGGGAGAACATTAACAATAAATAAAACCTAGACTTTTTTTTGATATCACAGATGCCAGGAAGGCAAAAAAGAAATAAAATATGCAAAATTTAAAGACAGGTAATATTGAAGAAGTTCAAATCATTTGACCCTCTAAAATATTCTAATTAAAGTGCCATGTACATGTAGAAGCTTGCCTGTATCCTCACCGCCCACCTGGTGAGTGTTCACAATTGAACACACCTGTGTCACTCAAACTGTACTGGACAGACAGAACACACTCGGCCCTCAGAGGCCTTCCTCATCTCCCCTTCCTCTAACCACGTCTACCTGACTGCCCATAGGCAGCAACTCCCAACAAAAAGATATGTTTTGCTTGTTTGTGCTTTATGTAAATGGATTTATACAGTATACATAGTAGGTATAATTATTGCAGAAATAAGAGTGTTTTGAGACATAATTTTCTGGCTGGCAGGTTCTGGCTTTGTTCATTCAGCATTGTATCTATTCATGTCATTCATATTTTTACATGCAATTTTATTGTATCATTATTTTTGAGATGGAGTTTCACTCTGTCACCCAGACTGGAGTGCAATGGCGAGATTTCGGCTTACTGCAACCTCTGCCTCCTGGGTTCAAGTGATTATCCTGCCTTGGCCTCCCAAGCAGCCAGGAATACAGGCACCCACCACCATGTATGGCTGATTTTTGTATTTTTAGCAGAGACAGGGTTTTACTATATTGGCCAGGCTGGTATCAAACTCCTGACCTCAAGTGATTCACCCGCCTCAGCCTCCCAAAGCACTGGGATTACGGGCATGAGCCACCGTGACTGGCCTTTACGTGCAATTTTAGATTACCCGTACTCATTGTTGAATAGTCTATTTAATTATATAAGCTATATGTCTATAATATTATATATAATTTTATGTATATATACACATATACCACAAACTACCATTTGGAAATTTGGGTAGTTTCTGGCTTCTGGCTGTTACAAATACTGGTTTCTCAAACATTCTAGTACATGAATTTTGGCAAAATTATGCACAAAAAATTGTGTTGATAATAGATTTAGCAGTGGGGCTGATGGGTAACAGAGTATGTACATGTTTAGCTTTGGTAGGTGCTAACTTTAATAGAGAGTACTAAACAATTTTCAAAGGGGTGGTATTAATTTCATTTTTAATTTTATTTTTAAAATAATATTTAAAATTTTATTTTACCAATTATTTGCTTGAGTAAACTTATTGCCTATTAGATTTTATTATCTTACCTTGTTCCAGGTATGTGAATTTTCTGAAATCCATATATACACACTTAATCCCACTGGGCACTAAACTCTGTTCGTAGAGTAAACGTAACATCTTTTATGATATACTTCTCTGGAGCTAGATCCTGGCTCTGACTCTCACCAGCTGTGTGATGTTGGGCAAGATATTTAATCTCTTTGAGGAGTGTTCCCATCACTAAAGTTGAGATAATGATGCTTTTCTCATAGGTTGTTGCAATGACGAGGTGAGTTGTTGTGTGTGACATTGTTGGAAGAGTGCACGGTGTCTTGCCTTGGCTTTATGTGCTTGCTTCTGTTAGTTCTTAAAGAAGGAGTCTGAAAGGAGTTCTTCTAAATAGCAAAGGTGATGCAATTTTCTATGCATTTTTATGGTAGAAAAATGTGAAAATAACGTATTTTTTAAAACTTTGACAATGCCCTTTGAAAATACTATTTATGAGTGAGAACATGCGGTGTTTGGTTTTCTGGCCTTGTGATAATTTGCTCAGAATGATGGTTTCCAGCTTCATCCATGTCCCTACAAAGGACATGAACTCATCCTTTTTATGGCTGCATAGTATTCCATGGTATATGAGAAAACACAGTGTTATGGAAAGAACCGGAGTCAGGAGTGAAGGAGGTCATGGCCAGCTCACCTCTGCCACTGTTCGGGTGACCTCTCCTGTAATCTCCTTGGTTTCATGTGTGATACGAAAATAAGAAGCCCTCAGGATGTAAGGAGGTGGGGATGATGCCTACTTGGGTTCTCTTTGGAGGTGAGGACGCAACAGTCCTGGTTCTTACCATTTTGCCCCAAGTTGCAGATATTGTCAGTGACCTAACCAAAAGTCTTTCCCCCTTTTTCTTGTCTCTGGTCAGGTGTTAGGATTAATGCCCTCATCTCCAAGAAGGTAGCCCCAGTCTGTAGGAGATGAATTTTGATTGGATGAAGCCATTCGCTTCAGCCACTTTTCCTTTGCCAGTGATTGGTGGTATAGCAGTGGGCATGTGACCTCCAGTGAGGCATAAGAGGAAGTCAGTTGGCGGGTTCCAGGAAAGGCCTGTTCTTTCATAGAAGAAAGGACTACCTGAGGAGTGGTCACTACTTCTGTCCTGTCTTTTGGGTTTTGGAAGCTGTCATGTGAAGGCCTTTGGTCAATGAATACTGAATTATACTGAGGCTGTCTTATGCATTCTGGGATTCCTGCGTGTTTTCCCCCTTCATCTCATCTAAATCCGAGGAACTTGTGATGTTCTGGGCATAAGGGATGTGGGATAGAGGGGAAGCTCCTTCCTTTCCATTCTTGATCTGTCTCTGAGGACGTTTGCTCTATTTTTTTCTTTCCCATTTCCCATGCAGATGTCTTCTGTGTCTTCTCTTTCATCCATTGGAGGGTTGCCATTGCATCTCTTGGCCTCTATTTCTACCCTACTATCTTTCTTAGTAACATGGAAATTATTCTGCTATTCTCACAAGATGCTGGTTTCCAGAAAACCCAATGGACTAGGCTGGGACAAAAGATGCTCTATCACGCTGTCTCAGGTTCATCTGCAAAGACACACATAGGACCCAGCCACCTCTATCCCTGGATTACATCACCGAAGTCCATTTCAGTTCCACTTGGGATCTACCCAGGAAAGGAAATACCCACATTGTCTGCACTTGGATTTCCTGAACTTATCTCTCCTTCCTTTGGAGGTATGTCAAAGAAGTCTGACCAAAATAGATTTTTAGGGTTTAAAACCGGGATGGGCTGTGGTAAGCCATGATTGCACCACTGCACCCCAGCTTGGGCAATAGAGCAAGACCTCATCTCAAAACAAAATGAAACAAAGCAAAGCAAAGCAAAACAAACAAACTAGAGAAGAAAGGTTCTTGATTGTATGGAGCTTTGCAGCAGCTGCTGGAGAAAAGAAAAAGAAAAAGGAAAAACTGTGTAGAGAGCAGTTATTCTGATAAACATTCCATATCTGGAATCTGCTAGTCTCCTTGTGAATTATTTATATCTTGGTCTGATTTTGCAGCTCATTTGAAATGTTTCTTAATTTTCCCAATGATAAGAACATAAAACATCTCCCTGGGGAAACTCTAAGAGCTGGCTTGGAAGTCAAGGGCGTCTGTGTAGGGGTCCACAATAGTGTTTGGATGCATAGTCTTAAATATTTATGAAAGTATTAATAAGTTAATCTTTCTTTGCTACTGGTATCAGATGGTAAGGCCAGACCTCTAGCACAGACTTTCCTTTGGCCTTAATCACCCGAAAGAAAAATTGTATTTTCTGTTTCCTCTGTGGAATAAGAAGCAAAATTCTAAAAAGGAAAAATAATTGCCCTCTTGACTCCAGACTTTCTGCCCAAGGAATCTTCTCCTGATTAAGTTTTTAAAGAACCCTTACTGCAGCCATTCTGGGTGTCTTCCATTTAATTTCCTCCCTCCTTGTGTTTTCCCAGGAGTTCTAATTTGCGAGCTGTCTGCTTCTGAGCAATTGATTCCCCTTGGAAGCCCCATGACATGCATCACTCCCTGTCAGAGTTTCCAGATAAAATACAGGACAGGCAGTGAGATCTGAATTTCAGATCAACCATGAATACATTTTTAGTACAAGTATATCCCAAATATTTCATGGGGACGTACTTACACTAAGGAAAAAAAAAATCATTGTATCTGTCAGTAGTAAGCCCTGAATTTGGGGAAAGCAGAGTATAGAGTTGACGTGGCCTTGAGGAAGCACATTCGCTGGAGAAAGAGAAGGGGAGCAAGGGATTAGGTGGGCATTTTGGATTGGACAGATTGAGTGGTTTCATCCATCTCTGCTCACTGCCTAATTAATACATGAGGGAAACAGAAAAGAAGGAGGCTTGCTCAGTTTGCTGTGTCCATCTTTCACACTTTTCCCAGCTTCCT